>NW_011888817.1:12909845-12915185 GCF_000151845.1 Pteropus vampyrus
GGCTGAGCTTCCTACTGCCAGCCTGACGACTGCAGCCCAATCAACACCACGTGAAGCAGAAGAACCGCTCAGCTGAGCCCAGTCAAATCACAGACGTCAGAAAAATGGGTGTCGTTGTTTTAAGTCACTAAGTTTTAGGGTGGTTATATAGCGATAGATAACTGAAACATGGAGAACAAATTGAAGGTGAGCAAAAGCAGATGAAGAGACAGGATTTGAACCCAGAACTTAGTGACTCCAAGAGCCTACTTTTACCCATGGCAGGGCCTTCAAAGATCATCAGCTTCAAACATCGAAGCCTCTCTGGTCACTGATGCCCTTGTTTAATTCTCCTGCCCCTCTGCCTGCTGGTCTCTCAGACTCAGGTGCCACCCTCCTGCCAGCTCTGACTTCCACCAGCTGGCTGCTAGTCTTGACCCTTTCCTGGGGATCCAGCTCAGCTGCGGCCTATGAAGCTAGAGGGACACATGAGGATCCCTGTTCATCTGGCCTTCACAGCCCTGCCCACACCTTTCATCCTGGCCCCAGAGTCAGTGCTGGCCTGAGAGGAGAGCTTCTTCCCTGCCTCCCAGCCCTGGGGAGCAGGCCGCTGCCCTCCTAGCTCTCCCCTGCACTCAGACGTGACTCAGTGACCTTTACAAGCCCGAGACTTGATGGGCCTGGTGTTTTATTAACCTAATAAAAAGGCAGTCTGGTTCAGGGGCTTAACATTTCTGGAGAGAGGAAGGCTCTGCCCCCTGGGCATTGGGAGGAAGAAATACTGTCTTGGGCTGACTCCCCCAGCCCCGTTCTCTGGGACTTCTCACAGGGAGGCAAAGAGCAATTCATTGTATTCCCCCATCAAACAGCAGAAGCAAGCCACAGAGCTTAATTTAATTTTGTAATCAGTGGAAGCTCAGGCAGAGGAAGACTGCTCACTGTTTTTTCCACTTTGCTTTTTAATAGGATATCTGACAGCACACATAATACAGTGGCTTTATGTAATAAAGAACGAGCACGCACGCACACACACATACATAGGCATGGCGAGGCAGCTGCAGGAGAGAGGAAAGAATCTGAGTTTTAGAGGCCAGAGATATTTTCCCTTGCTTACTTGGTAGCTTTTGGATAAGTCACTTCACTTCTCTGTGCCTCTTTAGTTAACAAAGTTATTTTCCTTATATTTCTCAGATTTAGCGAAAATAATAGCTGATATTTAATGTGGGCTTAATAGATGTGCTAAGTAATGCGCAGTGTCTCACTGAATCTTAGTAACGAGCCTTCAAGATAGCTACTGTTATTATCTCATTTTATAGAGGAGGGATGCAAGGCACAGAATGGTCGAGTAATTTCCCCAAGGACACACAGCCAGTAAGTGGAAGAGCTGTAACGCAAGAAGACTTCTAATTGCAAGTAACAGAAGCTGACTCTAGATGTTTAAGCAGAATGGATGGTCACCAAAAGGGTAGTGAGTGGCCACAGAACCAGCTTGAGGCTGAGCTTCCAACACCACACCACAAAGCTGGCCTGAGGAGGAAGCCACCTCTGTCATCCTCACCACTGCCGAGCACCCGCCGTATTGTTTGCACTCTGGCCAGGAAGTTGCCTTGTGTGTACCTGCTCCTCACTCCAGCATTAACATCATTTCCGCCCCAGGAATTCGGCCTTGTACCCCTGCTGCCCCCCTAAGCCAGCAGCCTTGACAGTCCCACTCAACAGCAAAATGCATTTCATGGGAGCATTTCCCCCAATTTTCTTACTTCTAGAGAAAGTCTAGACAAGTGGCTTTGACTAGTGGAGCCCAGGCTATCTGCCAATTCTCTAGCTACAAAGAGGGCTGGGAAAGAGAGAATTCTGGGTTCTCCCTCAGAGACCAGAACATGTGGGGTTGAAAGATATCCAAACACAGGAGGGTGGTCCGAGGGTCTCTACAGCCAAGGCAAATGACCACTAACCCCCAGTCTGACCTGGCGCTTTCTCTTGACTGGATCAGATGAGGTGCTGGTGCATAAGAGCTTCTGTGGGATGGCGGGTTTGAGGGGCAGGGTAGAGGGTACTTCACTGTGGTGGGAGCTGGAGAAGAGGCTCAGGTTAGTGGTCAATTAGTGACCACGGTCCTTACCAAATGGAGTGATATGCATTCAGATTGCCATCAAATCCAGTTAATTTGGGTTTAACCTGCTGCCCAGCCACACTGAACCACTCACCATCCCCTGAGCAAGTCCTGCTCTTTCTCATCTCAGTACTTTTCCACACAATTTCCCCCCTGCCCAGAATGCCTTCCCTTTCTCTGTGTGGTGAGGTCTCATGCATCTCAAAATAATAACAATAGTGTGTGTGTGTTTGTGTACATTTAAAAAAATTTCTTATATGCCAGGGACTGCTCTAAGTGTTTACACATGTTAACTTATCTAATATTCAACACAATCTTTAAAAATAAAGAAAATTATTATCCCCATGGTACAAGGGAAGAATTCCAGGAACACAGAGGTTGAGTAATTTGCTTAATGACACACAGCCAACAGTGATTTAAAGCCAGCTGCCCTGGCTCCGGAGGCCACGACTGCCATCACTATGCTACATGTCCACTCAAAAGGGGCCTCCTCTGTGAGACTTTCCAAAAAGGCTCCACGCCAAATCCAACTTTCCCTCCTCTGGGATCCTGCAGGCCCCAGCCTCTTCCAACAGGATCGGTTGCTTTCATTTCAATGATGGCGTACGTGGCTCTGCTTCCCCCACTAGACTGTGGGGGCAGGGACTCCGTGTTTTTGTTTTTTAATCTCTGAGTCCCCGGTACCTTGCCCAGCCTTGTGCCTAGGAGCTGCTCCGAGCTTGTTGAATCAATGACTGAGTTGGTTGAACAAATACATAGGATGAAAACAAAGGATGGCCAGGAGGTCTGAATAACTGAAGAGGGGTAAATGTTTTTCAAGATGCTCATTGCCCTCTTCCAACATTTGTAGACATCAATCCCTTGAGGTGACAGAATCTTCTGAGGGCCTTGCCAGGAGCTGCTGTTGCCCTGGCCCGATGGAACAGCCACCCTTAACAGCAATCAAGTAGTAATTCTCTCAAACTATTCAGTATTGGGGACTTTTCATTAGGGAATTAAAAAGGAAGGGGAAAAAAAGGAAAGAAGAAATGATATGAACCTTGATTAAGAACTACTTTGACATGTTTCTTTTTTTAAGTGTTCTCAAACACCATGTATGAACCAGCTGCATTGGAATACCTGTGGAATTTTGGTTCCTTTTAGATACAGATTCCTGAGCTCCGTGCCATGGAAATTCTGGTTTATATGGACTGTGGTGGGGCCTGGTATATGCCTTTTATCCTTAGGGCATTCCCTTGCCCAGCTAAGCTTTATATCACATTTCCCACTAGAATGCCATAAAGAGAATACTGTTACTCCCTCCACACAGATGGGGCTGGAGCAAGCAGGTGCTTTTCCAAGGTCAGCAACTAGTCGGCGGCAGGCCTAGGGCTGCAACTGAGGTCAGAGAGGGGGCAGAGGAGAGAGAGAGAGAGAGAGAGAGAGAGAGAGAGAGAGAGAGAGAGAGAGAGAGACAGACAGACCCATCTTTGAGGGAGTGGAATGCCCAATATGAAAGAAGAAAGTAAAAAGATTGGAAACCATAAGAGATGACCATCTCATTTCCTCCTTTCCAGTCATGTGCCAACTCCTTTCCTAGGTCAGTCTCCAGGCCCCCAGCTCCCATGTTTGTTCTTGCCCTTGGTTGAAACAACTTGTCCCCGTCCAGCCTTGGCCCTACCCTTCAGCCCATGTTACCCTCTGGACCTGGGAGCCTGCTCTCCTGCTGTCTGATTCCTGGCTGGCAGTCTGCTACCCACCCCTTACCCCCCGCCACATTGCCTGGCTCATAACAGTATTTATATGATGGAGTCTTTAGAAGACGGTCCAGTGTCTCAATCCCAAGCCCAGAGAATCCCCCTTTAAGAGTAAGTAGAGTGATTTACCAGGGCAGAAGAGCATATAATACAAAACATAAACCTAACGAGTGTTTGCAAAGCACCTGTCATGACTCTCACAGAGAGAGATAAGAGAGGGCCCCTGCCCTGGGAGCTCACCATCTTTCTGGGCATTAAGACACTCTCAGAAAGAGAGAGAAACCCTCATGATGAAAGGCAGCATCCTATGACTCAAAGGAATGTCAGACTGTGGGAAAGACACAGCTGAAGCAGTCTCTGTGAGCTGAGGGGGTCAGGAAGTAGGAGGGAGAGTCCAGCTGGAATGTTCACTCAGGGTGTTTAGGATTTCAGTGGTAGATGGGGTGTGGGAGACAGTTGGGGGTTCCAAATCAAAAAAAAGTGGGGTAAGTAATAAGAATGGCTTCTACTAACAGCATTCAGAGGGCCAGGCCAAACTCTGAGCCCTTGACATACATGACCTTCTCACTTAATCCTCAGGACAACTGTATGAGAGAGGCACCCCTGAGGGAGGCCACTCGAAAACCAAGGAACAGAGAGGTGATGGGACTTTCCCCAGGTTGCTCAGCTAAACTAGCAGTCCTGGAATTGGAGCACAGGCAGTCTGGCTCCAAGGTCCACATGCTTGACCGTTCTGCCATATTCCATCTTGAAGTAGAAGGAATAAGCGTAGAAAAGTCCAGCACAGAGTTGGAACTGGATCATGTTCCACTGTGGCTGCTAGCTGGTGGGAAAGGAAGGGGAACAGGACCTGAGGCTGACCCTCCAAGTCAGGCCTGAGCTGAATGGGATGCTGACATGCAGAGTGTGGATTCTTTTGCAGATGGTAGAGAGCTATCAGGGTTTCTGACCAGGCAGCAAGGGGGTCACAAGCCCATGGCTGAGGGAGCTGCACCTGGCCCTACTGTACGTGGTGCGTCAGGGTGGACAAAGATGTAAGATGTTTCTATGCAGTGGGCATAGGATTAAGGGCCTGCACCCAGGATGTCAAGATAATGGAGAGGAAGGGACTCTTGGAAGAGCCCCATCCGACCCTTCATCCAAGGCTACAGTCACCACTCCTGGCCACTGGCTAGCTGAGTGACTTTGCTTCTCTGGCCATCTGTAGAAGTAGAGGAGACTGGAGGGATCAAGTGAGGCTGAGGTAGTCACAATAAGCCTGGCAATCCATAAGCACTGTTTTAACAGGAGATGATGCTCCTGTGCCTGATGCCACTTTCTTCCCCTTCATCTATTTGGTGGCTACTCTCCCCACCATCTACTTTGAATCTCCCTACAGGTTTTTACCAGTATTTTTTTAGCAAGTGACCTCATAACACTTTTGGATGTAGCCGAGATCATAAATTATAGAGAAATAAATGAATGTACTCTCAGCCCATGCCTTTGCATTTCTACTTGGTCTCGACTTGGTCG
>NW_011888817.1:12917445-12918052 GCF_000151845.1 Pteropus vampyrus
CCCCAGATGTCACCATTCTCTCCCTTCTCAGACGCAGCCACAGACCCCTGAGGGTCTCCTTGCCCTCAGGCTACCTCACTCCAATCCACCTCCACGCCAGGGCAACTCACACGTGATTCTCACATATCCCTTGTCCTCACCGCCCAAGCGGAACCACAAGCCTGTCGTGACGTGGTCGGCCTGCCTCTGGAGCCTAGTCTCCTGGCCCCATTCACCCCTCCCTGCCCACCCCATGCCCACCTCCACTCTGAGAGCTGCTAAACCCATGTAATGTTCTTTCTTGCCTCTCAACTTTGCATCTGCCTGGAACACCGTTTCCACCCTTTGCTTGGCTAGCTCTTCATATTTCAAATTTCAGCTTATGTCATTTTTTCATTTCTTTATTAATTTGACACACTTATTGACCTTTAAAATGTACAAAGCATTGTGCTAGGTGCTGGGGATCCAGTGGGAACAAAATGGACATGGTCCCTGCCCTCACAGAGTCTACAGCCTGGCCCCAGGTAGATAGCTATAGGTCTGCTCTGTGCATCCACAGCTCCTATATTTCTGCATGGTGGAATGTGTAGTTTATTGTTATTGTGGGTTATTTCCACCCCTAGCCTTT
>NW_011888817.1:12918102-12921998 GCF_000151845.1 Pteropus vampyrus
AAAAAAAAGTGGGGTAAGTAATAAGAATGGCTTCTACTAACAGCATTCAGAGGGCCAGGCCAAACTCTGAGCCCTTGACATACATGACCTTCTCACTTAATCCTCAGGACAACTGTATGAGAGAGGCACCCCTGAGGGAGGCCACTCGAAAACCAAGGAACAGAGAGGTGATGGGACTTTCCCCAGGTTGCTCAGCTAAACTAGCAGTCCTGGAATTGGAGCACAGGCAGTCTGGCTCCAAGGTCCACATGCTTGACCGTTCTGCCATATTCCATCTTGAAGTAGAAGGAATAAGCGTAGAAAAGTCCAGCACAGAGTTGGAACTGGATCATGTTCCACTGTGGCTGCTAGCTGGTGGGAAAGGAAGGGGAACAGGACCTGAGGCTGACCCTCCAAGTCAGGCCTGAGCTGAATGGGATGCTGACATGCAGAGTGTGGATTCTTTTGCAGATGGTAGAGAGCTATCAGGGTTTCTGACCAGGCAGCAAGGGGGTCACAAGCCCATGGCTGAGGGAGCTGCACCTGGCCCTACTGTACGTGGTGCGTCAGGGTGGACAAAGATGTAAGATGTTTCTATGCAGTGGGCATAGGATTAAGGGCCTGCACCCAGGATGTCAAGATAATGGAGAGGAAGGGACTCTTGGAAGAGCCCCATCCGACCCTTCATCCAAGGCTACAGTCACCACTCCTGGCCACTGGCTAGCTGAGTGACTTTGCTTCTCTGGCCATCTGTAGAAGTAGAGGAGACTGGAGGGATCAAGTGAGGCTGAGGTAGTCACAATAAGCCTGGCAACCCATAAGCACTGTTTTAACAGGAGATGATGCTCCTGTGCCTGATGCCACTTTCTTCCCCTTCATCTATTTGGTGGCTACTCTCCCCACCATCTACTTTGAATCTCCCTACAGGTTTTTACCAGTATTTTTTTAGCAAGTGACCTCATAACACTTTTGGATGTAGCCGAGATCATAAATTATAGAGAAATAAATGAATGTACTCTCAGCCCATGCCTTTGCATTTCTACTTGGTCTCGACTTGGTCGCAGACCCATTTGTCTCCTTAGCTGTAACCTGTTTGCCTGCTGTGGCCTTGTAGCCGGGTCCAGACCCCTGGGCCCTTGGTGGGGTACTAACTAGTCTTGCAAGGAATCCACGGGGCTCTTAGCCACTGCCTGATGCCTGACATTTCTGTGTCTTGCCCTACACATCCTCCATCTCCAAATGAGAATCCATGGAAGGTACCAAAAGGAAGACCCTCTGACATGAGGTCACGAATTCCATCCCTGGAAAACATTTGGGGCCTGAGGACAGGCTCCGGCCAGGTTTGGCCTAGGAAGCCTGAAAGACAAAATACAGGCCAGTAACCAAAGCAGGAAATCCAGTAAAGTGTTTTGAGAAATTTTTTGACAAAGATATTCAGGGGCAGATGTCCAGTGGGCAGCTGAATACATAGATTGGAAGTGGGAAAGATCCTTGGTTGGAGGTACAGGCTTGGGTGTCATCTCCATAGAGGTTTATATTTAAAGTGGTTGCTTCTGCTATTTTGGTCTCAGTTGACTTGACTAATGTTGGAAATTAGATGTTGCTAAACATTCATCATGATACAAATAATTTTAAATATATTACATTCATTCATTGACATACTAATTGAGTGCATATCAGAGACTGGGCTATAGGGGTCAATAAAACAAACGTGGCCACAGCCCTCTGGAGCTTGTGGGGGTGAGGGATATGCAATTATACAAATACTGGGTTAACTATAATTTTGGAGACTATGGAAGAGAGGAAAGATGGGGTTCTCTACCTGAGGGACCTAACCTGGTCTGGGGATTTAATTCACTCAACAAAAGTGCTCCCCATGCCTTCTCCATGTT
Source organism: Pteropus vampyrus (assembly GCF_000151845.1). NCBI lineage: Eukaryota > Metazoa > Chordata > Mammalia > Chiroptera > Pteropodidae > Pteropus > Pteropus vampyrus. The sequence goes on from NW_011888817.1 coordinate 12,919,974, forward strand.
TCTTCTTCTACCTTCATTTTCTGTTTCAGGGAAGGACACCACCTTCCATCCAATGGTCTTATCCAGAAGCTTAGAGTCCCCATAACTCTACCCCTCTCTATCGCCTCTACATTCATTCTACCTCCGCATCCTGCCCCTTCCATTCCTTTCCTCCATCTCCATGGCCATCCCCACCCCCCAGATGTCACCATTCTCTCCCTTCTCAGACGCAGCCACAGACCCCTGAGGGTCTCCTTGCCCTCAGGCTACCTCACTCCAATCCACCTCCACACCAGGGCAACTCACACGCGATTCTCACATATCCCTTGTCCTCACTGCCCAAGCGGAACCACAAGCCTGTCGTGACGTGGTCGGCCTGCCTCTGGAGCTTAGTCTCCTGGCCCCATTCACCCCTCCCTGCCCACCCCATGCCCACCTCCACTCTGAGAGCTGCTAAACCCATGTTATGTTCTTTCTTGCCTCTCAACTTTGCATCTGCCTGGAACACCGTTTCCACCCTTTGCTTGGCTAGCTCTTCATATTTCAAATTTCAGCTTATGCCATTTTTTCATTTCTTTATTAATTTGACACACTTATTGACCTTTAAAATGTGCAAAGCACTGTGCTAGGTGCTGGGGATCCAGTGGGAACAAAATGGACATGGTCCCTGCCCTCACAGAGTCTACAGCCTGGCCCCAGGTAGATAGTTATAGGTCTGCTCTGTGCATCCACAGCTCCTATATTTCTGCATGGTGGAATGTGTAGTTTATTGTTATTGTGGGTTATTTCCACCCCTAGCCTTTAATTTCTATAAGGGCATGGACCAAAGTACCGAGCACAGTGCTTGGCACATGGTAGGTCCTAAAATGCCACACAGACAGAGACGGCTAAGACGGAGTCCCTTCCCTGAGTGGGCGAATGCAAAGTTCCTTTGAATAGTTAGAGGAACTGTACCTATGCAGCTTGGCGGTGGGATCATTTCCACCAGCACCATGCACCCCTGGGTGCTTGACCTTCCTGCCCAGAGCCCGTCCTCACCCAGTGTACCACCAGCAGCATCCTGGCACTATCCTTCCAGCACCGCCCTACCCACTACCTACTTATGCAGAGCTGAAGAGCCAGGAGACCCATTTCCCCCCCAAGCTAAAGCAGGGGCACTGCCACCCCTGGAAGCCCTGCTTTTCCATGCGAAATGTTAATTAGAAAAAAATGTTAATTAGCCTGAATGTTAATCCATCCAAACTTGCATCATGTGCCCAGAAGCTGAGACAGGTGACTCAGCCCTCCTGCCACTCACTCCCTCTCCCCAAGCTACCCTGTGGAATTTGACTTTTCCTGCCGCTTGGGGGAAGAAACAGTTCAGTGCCTTCTGTTGAAGGGGAACAGAAGAAAAAAATGCCTGTGGGAAGAGAGAAGATGGTGGTAATTGGCTAAACACAAAAGCACCTTTATTCCTGTCCCAGCCACATGCCGCTACCACTGGATCACAGAACCGGAGTGCACCAGTGCCAAGAGATGGATACAGTTCCCTTTTGACATCTGTTTGTGACATGCCACACCCAGCCCCCTACCCTATGCCCCTGCTTCTCATGGCTGAGGCTACTTGGAACTGCTCAGCCATCCCTCCACCAAGTCTTATCCTAGGCAGGGGTCCTAGGGGCCCAAGTATAGTCCACTGGGTACTCTTAATCAAGCCTAAGCTGCCTAAACCTCAGTTTCTGCTTCTGTAAATGGAACTGAGAATGCCCACCTGGTAGGTTCTGATAAGCATTCAATGAGATTACATACGCGCAGGCTCAGTACACATCAGTGAACATCGGTGTCCTTCCTTGGTCCTTCACCTGCCCCAACTGATACTTGATTCTGCCACTGCAGGCTCAGGCCCTCTCAGGTCTCCACCCCGCCCCCAGAAAGAGGAGCAGCAGAATTACACCTTGTCCTGCCCTCACACAGTGGCCTGAGGGCGACCCCAAGTCTCTCCACGCCAATCTGACTCAGCCAAGCCTTCCAAGCTGGCTCCAGGAGCCTTCATAGTCCCTGTGCCAG
>NW_011888817.1:12924714-12926549 GCF_000151845.1 Pteropus vampyrus
TATATAATATATACATACATAAAGATTTTACATATATTTATGACAGAGAGAGAGAGAAAGAGAGAATGGAGAGAATGACAGATGGACGGGGTAGTCAGTAAGTATTTTTAATCCTGGAGTCAGGATTACGTAACGATGGGAAGAGAAAAGCTAAGGCAGGTGGTGAGTCATCTGGAGCAAAGATGGGAACAAGTCTCACCCGAACCTCTCTTCCCACTCTGCCAGCATCTGCAGGTGTCGGGATCCACAGGGCCACATCAGACAGCCAGGGCGGTGGGCCCGGGCTGGTGAAAAACCACAGTGAAGACTGGCTTGGGCCTTGGTGGGTTCCCAGGTTGAGGGGCAGTGGAGAGGAAGGCAGGGCCCAGCCTGGCCCACTCACAGAGGCTGAGTCTTGGAAATACTTGTCAATTTCCAGGAAATTGGAAAAGGCCTTGGAGATTTTTTCGAGTGAGTTCTTGGCTCTGCACTACAAACTCTGCGTCATCTTCGACTTCCTGTAATTTGCTGAAATGGGGAACTGTGAAGGCTCCATCTGAAGTCGCAGCCATCGCCTGGGAGACACACTCTCTGAAGGGCCACCGCTGACAGCACAAGGGCTCTTCTCCAGGTCTATGGAGCACTTGTGACAAGCCGGCAGGCCCGTGGGACAGCAAGAGCCTTTATATGGGGACATAAGGAATCCCATCTTGACTGTTACGGAAGTAAAACTAGAGGTGGGTGATGGAGGGATGCTGTGGTGTGTCTACCCCTGGGGGACTTCTGGAAGAGAACACCTGCCATCTGCTCTGGGTGGTCTGCAAAGTCATCTGCTTGAGGCAGTGGGCTGGACCAGATGGCCGGCGGAGGCACCTTCCCGCTCTAGAATTCTTCAACTCTAGACGTTTTGCTGCTAAAAATACACACAGCTGTCGTGGAGATTGCATCCATGCCTCATTTCTTCAGCAGAAGGATTCCTCTGTCTTCCACCATTTCTAATAGCTACTGTACTTGCCATGTATAGTCACATTTAATCCACTAACCGCCTTAAAAGATAAAAGCTACCATTCCCATTTTACAGATGTGAAAACTGAGACGTAAGGTCAGTGCCTTAACTGAGACTTTAACTCAGTCTGTGTGACTCATGCTCTTAACCCTGACAGCGTGGAACCTCACCCACAGGTTTCATTGCTCCAGGCCTGACCTTTCTTCGGAGTTTGGGCTCCTGCAGTATGTTTGGGTTCAGAGACAGCAGCTAGTTCCAGCAACAATGTCATCCATCTATGATTCAGCCTACAGCAGGCGAGAACCTGGCTCCCACACCACAACCCAGCCAGAGGTAAGCCAGCTGCAGTCACTGCCCAGAGCTGCTCTTCAAAACTTTTGACTGGCCAAGGCAGCCAGGCAGGAAGGTGGAGGATGGCTAATCAACTCAGAGGCAGCCTAATCTGTTTTACCAGGGGCCACCACTGTTTGCTTACAAGCAAAGGAATCTTTCTTTTTGTTGTTTGAAGATTCTGGAGAGCAGGCTGGGCTTGAGGCAGGGCTGGAAGGAGTGGCCTGGTTTCCGCCCTGGCCCAGGCTGCCCTCCAGCCCCATCTCATGTTGCTGAGGGAGGAGAGATATGCTGACCATAAGAGAAATGCCAGGTGAGACAGAGACAGAGACACGAGGAAGATTCAAAAGTTAGAGAGAAAGCAAGACCATAACAGAGAAGCAGAAAGCCCAGAACAGATAAAGACAGAGCTAGAGATCATGAGAGGCTCAAGGGTCATGGAGATTTAGGCCAACAGATAAAAATGGGAGTGGAGACCCTGAGACACAGAGCCCAGCCAATTAATAAGCATTGATTGACT
>NW_011888817.1:12927639-12930343 GCF_000151845.1 Pteropus vampyrus
GTACCCACAAAGGCAGCCTCAGGCCTCCCAGGATAACCCTGTCTGAGGCCACCGTGCATCCCTCTTGGTCTTTGTCTTTGTCTTTTGGCTGTTACTGTCAAATTCGAGCTCTAAAATGACCTACAGAGATCAACTGTTCTTATTATGTCATCCTAGTCTGTGACCCTGGCCATGCCCCCTACACTGTACTGTGGGAAGAATTTGGTTTGAAGTTTGTACATAACACCTTCCTGGGCTCTGACTCTGAATTGGGTTGTCCTTGGTTTGGTTTCTTGCTGGACCCCCACCACAGTATCTTCCAGGTTCTCCTGCAGCTTTTCCTGAAGCTCACTGCCTTGCCTGCTGACTCATATTTTTTCCCAGTGGTGGGCATTCAGCAAGGCATTATTCACTATTCTCGGTGACTGCCCTGCTCACACCATACTCTCACTGAGAGCCGGCCATGGTGGGAATAGACACAATGCCAAAATAGGCACTCGACTGCTGATCGGGTCCCGTTCACGAATTTACTCTCTCCCTTTCTCCCTCACTTTGAAAAGTTTATGCTCCTTCTACCATTTCTGCCTATTAAGATTCCACCATCCTTTAAAACTCACTTTCTTCCCATTCCCTGTTTCAGGGATCCTATAGAACGACACATGTAAGATCTCAGGGGTCTCTCGAAATACTGAAGAGCAGGGAGATAGATCTAAATCCTAGGGGATTCTAAGGAAAACAACCGTAGAGAGTGTATCTTTTAGGTAAACATGGAACCAGGAGGAAAAGACCAAATTAGAAGAGTCAGAAGCCGAAGAGACACTGGGACAAACCAGGGATGAGAACAGGGGTGGGCAAAAGAAGATATTCTTCCACTACCATGGCCAGAGCTGAGATTCCAGATATTCAGAATACTAGCCACCAGTTGTGTGCATAAGTGGGCACCATGTGAGTTAAAGGCATGAGAGGAGGACACATAATTCCTAACTGCTACAAGAGGACTCCCCGTCATCGTGCGCAACCCCTAATCTCTGTTCTGCCAAAGCTCTTTGTCTTATCATCATTTTACACTTCTTTATATTTTATATTTTACTTATAGCTCCTATTTTTACACAGGTGCTACTTTTCTTCTATTGAGAGCACAAAATTTCAGAAATAGTGGTGACATTAACTTTGTATATTAAAATTAGGAGAAAATTCTACTTGAAGAAAGACTTACATACATGCAGTGTCAGGGGACAGATTTATTTCCTTCTCACTTTCAACCTTGTTTATAATTAATTTCTACTTGGAAATCTTAGGTTCATTTGTTTATTCACCAAATATCTACTGTGTGCCTATCATATGCCAGGCACCATGCTAAGAGCTTAGGTGCCATAATAAACAAGATATGGCCCCTGCCCTCTAGCAGCCTATAGTTAAGACAGAGACAGGTAAATAAACAGTTATAAGGCAAGGTGATAGATGTTAAAACAGAGATGTGTTGAGTGTTTGGAAAATACATAGTAAGAACAATAAGCCAAGACTTTGAAGGAAGTAGTGGTCAGGGAAGGCAGGAATAATACCTTACCTAAATCCTGAGGGACATGAGGTAGTTGGAAAAGGTAGGAAAGGGAGAGAGAATTTCAGACAGAGTGAATAATCCATAAAAAAGGAGGCATGGCATAAAAATTAGTGAAGTGATAGGTTGTTTAGAGTGTCTAATAATAGGCTGTGTGGTAGGGTAGAGTAAAGGAGAAATGAGAGCTGTTTCTGGCTGGCAAGGAGAACTGGAGTGAGATCATGAAGGGTCTTGGATTCAATGCTAGAGAATTTATACCATGTATCCTTATGTTATGTTAAGTTTCTCTATCTTCTTGGAGAGATTTAAGCAAGGAATGCCATGACTGGATTCGAGTGATTAGTAGAACCTATCTGGCCAATATGGGTACATGTTAGGAAGATATTGCAGTGGTTCAGGTGAGACATGATAAAATGGACAAATTAAAAAGATATTGAGTAGAAAGAGTCTTCAAAGGCTATCTGGATTGTAAATTTTCTTAAACATGTCCTTATGTCAACAACTTTCTGGGTTATGGTTGCTCTTGCCTTGGGCTCTGGCTTTCAAGGCTAGTAAGCAAGGTGGACTCACCTCTGTCTGATGGCCTGCTCCAGTAGCTCACAGATTGATCAGCCTCTATATTCAAACACTCTAAAACTAATTTTTGCTGGTTTTGGTTTTATTAGAATTGGGTGTCCCTCCTGCCTTCTAGTTTCTCAAGTTAGATCCAGATCAAATTCCATAGCCCAAAAAGAAAACTTCTGCAACTCACTGCAGGTTCCCCATCCACCCCTATGCTCTCTACCTTCCGTTATTGCCTTTTTTCTCTTCTCATTGCTTCAAAGAACACTAGTGACAAATATGGCTATTTGTATTTAATTGCATCCTTCCCTTGACTATTTTGCCCAATCAGGATCAAAGTTTATCTTGGTTGCCAATGGGAACCATGCTATTAGTTATCTATTCACCCTTCTTTGAAGCTCACCACCAGTGTGAAAGTTACTTTGCATTAAATTCTAAGAGGGTACTCATTAACTCGATTATGCTGGAAGAAACAGTTTTAATGCAAGCAAATCTTGAAGGAAACTTTTTTCCTCCTGAATATTTTAGACATATTTTGTATAATAGAATTAATTTTTAAAGAAAATTACATAGTGTTTTTCTGACAAGCAAAAATAGATTGAAGAG
>NW_011888817.1:12935908-12940644 GCF_000151845.1 Pteropus vampyrus
GGCTCTTAGAAGACCTCCATGTATCCTCCTTGACTCTTGAATGTCAACCTACCTGTCTCTAGTACCAAATCTCAGGTGCATCTAGAAAAGGCCATTAAATAAATCAGAACTAGTTGGTCATTCAAGTATTTCTAATTCTAGAGGGTAATTCTGATTCCAAGGCACCTCCAGACCAAGCAACTCCTTTATTAGACTGGCCCCTTTTCCACACCTGTATAGTAAAGAGAAGACATCCCACTACACCTCGCACCAAATCAACATGGTCAGCCCCACTTGAGGTGCACGGGTAAGGATAGGGGCAGAAAGAGAATAGGAGCCTAAGGCCAAGCTTGCCCACCAGATGCCTTCCAGAAAACACCTCATCCCCCGTATGTCCATGCAATTTCCGGTACATGACCAAATTGTTAGGCCGAGCCCTCACAACTCTGGGGAGCAGGGAAGCCTTGTCAGGGGAAAGTTGCTGACCAGTCCCTTCTTCTTGGCTGTCAGGGCTAATCAACATCAGGGCAGTTAATAGGAAACACAAAACCTATTTAAAAGCTACATTTACCACTTGGCTGGTTCCATTACAGTATGTAATATCCAGGTGTCACACTTCTTCTCAAAGTGTCTGTCTCAATGCTTCCTCTAGCTTCCAGGGTTACGAAGTCACTGACAAGAGCCACCTGAGGAGGATTCCCTCACATCAGCCCATACCCATCCTCACAGCGGGCTTCTCTGCAGGCTCCCCAGCCCATGGTGCAGCCAGAGGGGAAAAGTTCTGGACCTGAATATAACAGTGGACACTACTGTTATACAACGGAGGGCACATGGCTGTCCTCACTGGACAGGAGGATTTTTTGCTCCCTGCGATGACAGCTGTGGTGCCAATTTTATGCCTCGCCCACATGCAAAAATCTAGATGCCAATAGGGAGCGATCTACTGGATTGGGATTTCAATTCTCCCTTAAAATCCAAGTGAGCAGGATGCTTTGCCATGGATTCCTGACATGTGCACATCCTATTCTGGCTCCTGAATCTCTCTCACTAAGGATCTGATTGGAAGCAGAAGAAAAGCCAGGGATTCCATTCGGTAAGACCCACAGCCCTTTGCTCCTTAGCTCTCTATCCACCCCATAAGTCTGCCTTCAATGCTGCCCTGCCCCATCCAATAGCACTGAAACATTTTATATCCCTTAAGCCAAAAATGTCTTCACTTGCTTGTCCCTGACCAGCCATGTGCCATGACTGACCTGGAATTATATAATCATTACTCTAAAGGATACATTCTGGGACTTTGAAAGAAGCCCATACTGTGATTGCCAAAAGTGACCCTTTTTATTCATCCAATAAATATTTTTTTAGTATCTAGTATGTGCCAGGCACTGTACTGGGCCTGAACACAGTAGTGAAAAAAACTGGCAGTTTAGAGGCAGAAATCAAATAATCACAAATGCTTAATTGTACACTGTGGCATGTGCTATGAAGGAAAAGCATAGGGCTCCAAGAACAAATAACAGCAGCCTTGACCTGGGCCTGGGGTCAAGGAAAGCTTCAAGGAATCCCCATGAGGAGAACATCTATGTCTTTGTTCCCAGAGCCTTGCTGTGCCTGGCACACAGAAGCTTCTTGGCTCATGTTTGTGGAGCGACTAAGGAATGCTTTTTGTCACCTCTCCATCACTCTTTCCATCACCTGCTCCTTCCTTTCAGCCACAAGCACCCCATCTCCATAGCCAGCCTCAAATCTTACTTTACCCTAACAAGTGTCAGCCTTGTAGCAGAATCACTTCTGGTTGTCCTTCACTCCTCCCACATAAGTGGTGTGGCACCCTTAGGATCAGTCTGAGAAGAAAGCTGTTTCTTCAGGATGAGCAAAGGATCCACCTCCCTCCTACTCTGACACTTTCCAGCACTCTCCTTCAACATGCGTGGAGGGCTGGTTAACATGCTAGCCTAGGCTGGCGAGAGAGGCTCCTGCTGTGCGGGCCTCCCTGGGGCAGTGTGCTGGAAATCTGGACTTGCCAATGGCCAACAGCTCCTTCGGGATCAGCCACTTCCAGGGCAAAGAACAGCTATCTCCCATCCTTGAATAAATCAAGCCTGTGTATGCTGGGGAAGTGAAGGGTCCCATCTCCCAGAAGGTGCTAGAAATGTTCAGAGTAGCCATAATCTTGCATTGGGTAGATCTCAATGCCACAAGAAGCTAGCCTTCTCTGTGAGGGTATTTGATGCCCACACATCTGGTCACTCCTGACAGCATCAGCTGGTGTTGGCCACACCACCTGCTCAATGGGCATCTCTCCATCTTGCACATGACAGGGTCACAGAGTAAACAGAAGGCCTGGCTTCTGCCTCTACAGCCAGACAGAGGCTGCCAGAGCTCTGGCCACACAGGCACACATCCCCTGACAGGGTAGAGAAGCACAAAACACACCATACTGGGGGTCAGGAGATGCAAAGCCAAGTCCGGGCAGCGTTAACTCCCTGTGTAACCTTGGAAGTGCCCTCCTTTCTCTGAGCCACAGATCTCTCCCATGAAACTAGGGGTGGAGCTAAATCAGTGGCTTTCTAATGGTTTTCCATGGGTCCTAATGTCCTCTTAAAGCAAAAGGGAGGCTGAGGAGCAAAGAGATGAGCTCTATGCAACCCCACTTCAACCAAAGCAGCACCTCTTTCATGTGCTTTGTATGTAAAGCTTCTGAGGAAATGTTAAATTTAGGAGAAAAAAAAAAAAAAAGTTCATCACAAAGAGCAAGTTTGAAAACCACTGGAGTAGTACTCCCTAAGGCCCCTTCTAGCTCTGACATTTTGTGATTTATGAGTAAATAAAAGAATATATATGAAAGAGGCCTGGAACATGGTAGAGATGCAATAAATGGGCTCCATTATTCCTGCTCTGTTCTACATGTGTCATGGGAGTCCCTGATAAATGCTCAGCGGAAATCCAGAGACCAAGCCTACACCATTTTCTGATCTTCAGGTCAAAGAACCATACTTGAAGAAGTTCAAAGATTATGTGTTGATGGATAAATGTGGGGGAAAAGGAAGGGAGAGAGCTCATGAAGGAGGGAAGCATAAGAGCCAGAATTGGGGCCTAGGAGCCCTCAGGGCTCAGGTTCCAGGAGAAAAGGGGTGAACTTCCCTCAAGGGGCTTCCTTGAGGAAAACTCCATCCTATAGGCCTCACAGAATAGTTGCCACAGAGACGGGGGAGTGTGAGCCCAGGGTCCTGGTCTCTCCACCAGTGGTGGCATCTGCTCCTCTTGATTAAGAAGGCATGGAGGCAAGAGACTGCACTGCTCTTGCCCTGTCTCCCATTGCTTCCTCACTGCCTCCTTCTCACCTACAAGACCTCTCTGGAAAGCCAAAGGCCAGGTCTTTTTAGGATGGAGGTCCCAGCACAGCGTGGAGGCGCACGTGTTGATTGAGTGCATGCTGAGAATGGGGCAGGTGTCTCAGAGAAGGCAAGCGAGGAAGGCCAGGTTGGGAGGTGAGACAAGGATCCCGTGAGCAGGTGAATGACAGGATCATGGTGGAGTTTAAAGAGGTGGATGTGGAGGGTGGAGCAGAGGAGAAGGGTGGGAGAGACCAGCTGGGGGACTGGAGTAATTCAAGTAAGAGAAAATGAAGGCCTGGCTAGGACAGTGTCAGGGGAAATGGACTAGAAATAAGCCCTAGAGTTACAATAGAGTGACAGAAAGTGGGTTTACTAATTGGATCAAAAGCCTCTGAACCTCAGAGCATAAAAGAATCTTCAAGACCCTCTAGTCAGGCTTTCTCAAAATGCCTTCCCTGGAAAACTGGCGCCATTTAGAGGCTCCACTAAAAAGACCCTCAAGGGTCAATTTAGCTTTGGAAATGCCAGGCACTAAGGATGCTCATTAGCATAAGAAAGGACCAGTGACACCTTACCGTAAAGTTCTTATCTTAACTTTGACTCAACTTTGAATTTTCACAGAGGTTCTGATATAAAGAAACTTATTTTAACTTTGTTTAACCCAATTTTGTATTTTAACTTTGACTAGGGAGCTCCCTCATCCTCTTCAAAAACACCTGTTAACTCCTTCTGGAACTTTAGGAAATTACTGATCAAATATACCTCACATTTTATGAATTCGAGCTCAAAGGCAAGAGAAGTAAAAGCGAAAATAAATGGATGGGACTATATCAATCTAAAAAGCTTCTTCTCAGCAAAAGAAATCATCAACAAGGTAAAGAGACAACCATCTCAATGGGAAAATATATTTGCAAGCAACGCCTCTGATAAGGGCCTAATATCTAAAATATACAAAGAACATATACATATACATATGACTCAATAACAACAACAACAACAAAATGATCCAATCAAAAAATGGGCAGAGGACCTGAACAGATACTTCTGCCTAGAGGACATACAAATGGTCTACAAACATATGAAAAGGGAAATGCAAATCAAAACCACAATGAGATATCATCACGCACCTGTTAGAATAGCTATAATCAACAAGACAAGTAATAACAAATGTTGGAGAGGTTGCAGAGGAAAAGAAACCCTCATACACTGCCGGTGGGACTGCAAATTGGTACAGCCACCATGGAAAACAGTATGGAGGTTCCTCAAAAAACTAAAAATTGACCTACCATATGATCCAGCAATCCCACTACTGGGTATTTACCCCAAAGACTTGAAAACCCATATTCAAAAAGACGTTTGCGCACCAATGTTCATAGCAGCATTATTCACAGTGGCCAGGACATGGAAGCAACCAAAGTG
>NW_011888817.1:12942124-12946327 GCF_000151845.1 Pteropus vampyrus
TGAACAGGATTAAAAACAGGACTGATGCAGGAGTCCCACTGTCAGATATTCTGATTTAGTTGGTCTGGAGTGTGGCCTGAGTGTTGGTGTTTTCAAAAGCCAAGGTGTTTCCAGCGTGCCTCGGGGTTGAGAACACTAGTGTATGCCATGGATGAGCCTGGACTAAGGAAAGGAATAAAGATGCTTGTTACTTGCTAAGGACTTGACTTGAAGTCAGCACTAAATGCTATGGAGCACAGATGCGAGGGGTGCCCCTTGGGGGCTAAGGTCAATCTCTTCGGAATGGCACACAGGTCAGGTCATGTGGTGACTCCAGGTTCTCTCAGAGGGACTCACAAGTCCGCCAGGTGGCCAATCCCCAGAGCCTTTGCCTGGGACCAGGAAGCAGAGGCCTGGGCTCCCTGGCATCCCTGGATTTGGGAGAAAGCATGCTGGCCATCAAGGCTCTGGCGCTCACGCTTTTCAAATGAAGACATTGCCACTCGCCAAGTGGATGGTTTGTAGGGCTAAATGACTTAATAATTTTGGAGCAGAAGGTACAAAACCGCCACAGGACACTGCTGTTTTCCTTGTTGTAATTGATGGAGCTCACTCTTTTCTGCCATTAAAGAACAAGCTGCAGCTATTTTTCTTTTTTTAACCAAACACTGCTGAACGTGAAACATTGATTTTTTTTTTTTTTAAATGAGAAATATCTTGATTCCAGAAGTCGATCACTTCGAGTGTCATAGTAACATCCACTGGTGCCATTGTATGACTCAGGAGGGGCTCCAAGGAGTTGACTTCTCCCCTACCCACTACCCCCGATCCCTCCCCACCCCCAGCCCAGCAGTGACTGCCTCCTGGAAAGAGATCTTCCAGTTCTTCTTCAGAAGGGCACGTGAAGACCATCCTCTGCTCTGTGTGGCTGTCGGCTTCTCTTCTGGGAGGGTCCAAGGAATCCTTCACTGCCTTTCCAACCATGCCCATGCCCTGAGCACATCATGACAGGCAGAAAGGACACTCAGAATCTCTGCCCTATTGGGTCATTCAGCACCATTGCATATAGTTCTGCTGGCTGCTCACTGCGCAACTCTACAGAATGTGTCCCCATCTAAAATCAATTCTTGACTACTCTTCCATTGCCAGCAGGTAAAGTCCAAACTCTTCAACATGGTTCCCAGGGCCCTCCTGGCCTTCTTAGTCAGCTACCTCAGACTTTTCCCCCTTATCTCTAGACCTGATCTCACTGGATTTATATCCCTTTCGCAAAGAAGCACATTTTCTCTGATCATGCCTTACCCGCATGCTATGCTCCTGCCTGCAATGCTTTTCTCCCTTCCCTCTTAACCACCTTGGGCAAACTCTACACCTGTCCAGCTATCAACTAAAATGTCACCTCCTCCAGAAAGCCTTCCCTGACTCCCACATCCCATTGAGTCCTCCTGTCATGTGCTCCATGGAATCTTTTACTTCCCTTGGCACAACCGTCACCTCTCATAAGTCCAGTTTTTTCTTCTTTGCTAGAGTGGAAGCTCCCAAGGGCAGGAATGGTGTTATCTTGTTTACTGCCATCTCTCCAACGCCAGCCAGGACATTGGCATGTGGCAGCAGCTCAATTAGTTATGAATGAATGAAAGAAAGAATGAATAAATGGCTGTAGTTAGAGGGCTCCTCACTCAGCATGTGGTGCAGTCCCCCCCTCACTTCCCACCACATTTGATCAATATGTACCTGTTTCCCTGGTTAGACCAAGAGCCTGCTTAACCCAAACTCTGCCCTCCTCTACTAAAGCTCTGGGACCTACCAATCCCTTTCCTGTCCCCCCTCTTGGGGCATAGCAGACACCTGTATTCTGGTCCCCAAAGGGCCAGTTGCAAATGAACTGATCTTATCATAGCCAAGGTGTTGAGGCCTTTTGAGCCATACTTCTCTTGCTCAGGCCCACGTCCACATCTGGAAGTGTACTTTCTCTTCTAATAAAACTTTTTTTTTCTACTGTGAAAAAAAAAAAAAGGATATCGATGCCTTTGTCTTGAGCTGTAGCTAGATGCCTGGGTCCCCAGACTTTGCCTGGCCCCAGGCTCTAGGTCACAAAAACAAAGAGCCAAGTGCTTTATAGGATTATCTCATTTAAACTGTACGACTCTTCAAAGTGACTTATTATTATGATTCCCATTTTACAAGAGATGAAAATGAGGAACAGAGGAGTTAGGTGACTTACTTGCCCGATATCACACAATAAGTAGTGGCTGTGTTAGGATTTGGACATAGGGCGGACTGACTCCAAACCTTTGCCTTACACTCCTATTCCCTGAACTAAGCTCAGATTTCTGCACAGTGTTGGGCCCAGAGCCTTAGATAGTGAAACAGCCCTCAGGACTTGCCTTCCCAGGCCCCTACATCCCCTTTTGTCCACTAGCCCAAGGTTGGGGATATTTTACCTGTCTTCCCAGCAGGGTCTGTCCTCGGCCTGTGTCCCTCCTCCCAGCTATGAGCAGGCATAGACAATGACTGTTCACTGTGTCTCCCCAGATAATCCTTCTGAGGCAGCCAGAGTGCCCCTCAATCTTTCTCTGCATGTCACTATACTTTCTCAGCACTGGCAGTGTCACCTTGGACCGGGAAGGTACAAACAGTCCTACAGTCACAGGAAAAAAAAGAAAAGCAAAGAAATTGTATTTCCTTTGAGACCCCTGTAAACGTGTGACTTGCCACCTTTGTGGCGAATTGCTTTAGCTGTGTCTTGGAGGACCAAAATTCCATTTTTGTTGAAAATTTTAAGGCAACTGGTGCAGGGAAAGGAGCTGACTGGGAAGAAGGATACTGAGTTCCAATCCCAACTTTGAAACAAACCTGTTTAAAAACCTTCAGTGGCTCCTTTTATCCTTAAGGTGGTTTCCAAACTCTGTAGGTGGGAACAAGATCCTGCTCCATGAGGGCCCAGCTGTTTCTCATGTATGGCTCTTCTGGCCAATGTGCCACTCCAGCCACAATGAGCTTCTCATCCCTCTGAAGCTCATGCTTTCTCTCCCACCTCTGACTCTCACAGATGTCCCTGGAGTTGTCTTTTTCCTCCCTCTTTGCCCAGAAAACTCTTATGTATCCTTCAGCCTAACTATCACCTTCTCCAGGAAGTATTCTATCACCACCTCTAGAGAAGGTCAAGTTACTAAAGAAGAAACTAGTTCTTCTACTAACGAGGCCAAATTCAAAGGCAGGTAGCTTCATAGAGGAGGGGGTTATCAGCAGTAATACTGATAATGATTCATTTATTCATCCATTCGTTGAAGAAATATTTACGAAGCAACCACTGTGAGTTAGGTATTGTACTAGCCACTGAGGAAATGACGGTGCATGAGACAGAGAAAGTCCGTGCCCTCTTCGAGCTTATATTCTAGGTAAATAAATAATTAAGCAGAAGGCTTTCAGACGATGATTAGTGCCATAAAAGCATTAAACAGAGTGATGTGGCACAGCAGTGAGCGTGTGGGTGGGGCGTGTTTTAGCAGAGATAGTCTGAGATGACATGTAAGCTGAAACCTGATTAATAAGAATAGGGAAGAACAAGGCAGTCGGAGGGAACGGCCAGGTGAGAAATCTCGAGAGAAGGAACGAGTGTGGCTAGAGGGACTATAGGACACAAGGTCAGAGAAGTAGTTGGAGTCTTTAAGCTGCAGCAAGGAATCTGCATTGATCCTGAGTATAATGATTTAGGGGGGTGGTGAATTGACTGGCTTTAAGCAAGAGAGTGATCTGACTTGGTTTTGTGTTTTTTCAGAAGATCACTTTGGCTGCTGAATGGAGAACGGATTATAGGGGAGCAAGGTAATGATAGAGTAAATACAATCCCTGGTTCACTAGGAATGAAGTAGCCAGCAGAGAGCCTTGGCTTTAGTTACAATTACAGATGGTACCATAGGGAGTAATCATGAGCAGGGGACAGGGAGGATGTTTTTTGTCTGTGAATTCCTAGAGGAGAATCTTCCAAAAGTCCTTGTATCTGTCAGGGTAGTGTAAGCTACACCGCAGCCTCAGATTAAATCCCAAGCCTCAGTGGTTTCATAAACAATATTTTATTTCTCACTTGCACTGCCTGCTCATTGTGGGTTGGCCTGGGGTCTCTGCTCCTCACAGTCATTCAGGGATCCAGGCTGACAAAGGCACCACCCTCTGTAGCCTGGTCTTCTTGGTCACTGCAGCAGGCAGGGAAAGAACGTGCAC
>NW_011888817.1:12946377-12965556 GCF_000151845.1 Pteropus vampyrus
AGGGGGGTGGTGAATTGACTGGCTTTAAGCAAGAGAGTGATCTGACTTGGTTTTGTGTTTTTTCAGAAGATCACTTTGGCTGCTGAATGGAGAACGGATTATAGGGGAGCAAGGTAATGATAGAGTAAATACAATCCCTGGTTCACTAGGAATGAAGTAGCCAGCAGAGAGCCTTGGCTTTAGTTACAATTACAGATGGTACCATAGGGAGTAATCATGACCGGGGACAGGGAGGATGTTTTTTGTCTGTGAATTCCTAGAGGAGAATCTTCCAAAAGTCCTTGTATCTGTCAGGGTAGTGTAAGCTACACCGCAGCCTCAAATTAAATCCCAAGCCTCAGTGGTTTCATAAACAATATTTTATTTCTCACTTGCACTGCCTGCTCATTGTGGGTTGGCCTGGGGTCTCTGCTCCTCACAGTCATTCAGGGATCCAGGCTGACAAAGGCACCACCCTCTGTAGCCTGGTCTTCTTGGTCACTGCAGCAGGCAGGGAAAGAACGTGCACACAGGTCTCATACATACTCCTCTGCACTTTGTCACCTCTTCTCACAGAATGAGACACATGGCTTCATGTAACCGCAAAGAAGCTAGGAAGTGTAGCTTTCTGCATGCTCGGGAGGAAAGGAGGGCTGAATGTGTGAATGTGTATTGGCACTAGCAATGTCTGCCATGGGAAGTCGTAAGTGAGTTCTCTCATTTGAGGGAGAACCTACAGAAAAGAGCCATAGCAAGATGGACGAGAGACAAAAAACGACCGCAGAAAAAATACAGCTACTATTCTGCTGAGATATCCAGGGTGACTTGGAAGCAAAAAACACTTGTTTAGGTTGACTATGGATCTAGCTAATGCACAATGGGAAGGGCCTTCCAGTCGGTACTGAAAAGCCATCCAGCAGAGTTTTCGAATGTTAGGAAAGTGGACTTAGCACCATGTCTCCCTCACTAGGGTTCAGCTTTCTTGTCTCTCTGAGGTTTGCATAGATATATGCAAGTGCTGGAGAATTTTGTAAACCTTCCTGCTTTATTATGTGTTCTTTGTATTCGACACCGTTCTGCACGCAAATTTTTGCTTTTTCTAATAACATTATAATTTTTCAATAATTACCATAGCTGCACTTTTATCAGTACCTTCTAAGCATGTCACATATCATAGCTAATTTAATCCTCGTAACAATCCTATAAAGTAGATATCATCACTATTTTACACATGGGGAAACTGAGGCACAGAAAGATTAAATAACTTACCTAAGGCATAACAGCTAAAAGTGGAAGAGCTGGGAATTGAACCGAGGGAGGCTGGCTTTGGAGCCCCTGCTGGGGGATGTAGACCACACGGCCTTTGCTATGGAGTGTGCCACAGAAGACAGGGCCAAGATCAATGCTTGCTCCAAAGAACGGGGAGGGAAAGAGGACAGAAGCGGGGAGGAGATCAGAGGGGGGAGGAGGACAGCAGGTCCTCTTCAGCAACATTCCTGAACTGGTGACTTGTGACTTCATGGGAGAATGAACCTTCCCCACGTGTACACATGCGGAAACTGGCCTGAATGTAATTTGTAAACAGTGGGCCTCTGCGTGCTTGAAAGCAGCCAATAATGGAATAAGCAGAGTGAACCAAAGCAAACAGTTTAGAAGCTCTTCTCACTTTTCATTTTTTCTACTTCATATTGCTTTGTTTTATTTTTTCAACAAATATATTTGAACATCTTCTATAAGGAAGACCTTCAGTTAATGCTACAAAGGAAAATACAGAGAAGCAATAAGGAGTATAAGTAATCATCTCTTCCTTCAATGAGCTTGCCATATCTAGTCAGGGAAACCATCTAGAATCATGTGACAAATTTGATCATTTTAAAGGATGAGACAGTACACAATACTAAACAAGACAATGTGATTAATTGCTAAATAAGTGGGCAAGACGATGAGAGCTATGGAGGGCTGGGGTGGGAGCAGGTAGGAAGTCACTGAGCTGGATTAACAAGGAAGACTTGAGGCAGGAGGAGGAATTTGAATCAGATTTTGAAGGATGTGGCAAAGGCCAAATTACATTGATGCTGGGGATGGCTGCTCTGGGTACTGAGACCAGGAGGGCTCCAACGGCTTTGTCCAGGATTGGAAGCCACTAGACAAAGGCGACTGCACATGGTCTGGGCAAGGGCCCCTCTACGGACCCAGCCCTCCAGGGAGCTCCCGCCATGGGATGACAGAAAGTTCTCCACATAGCAAGTTAAGAAAAAAGATATAGGAATAGGCTGATGTCAGGAAAGCAGGATGGAAGATGAGTTTTTTGGGATTACAGGCTCTGTGAGCCCCTGTCAGTTGCTCTTCCACTAAGAGCAGACTGCTGGTCCCAGAGAAGGCATGTTCAGCTGAGCAGCTTGGGCATCCACAGAAGCCCCTGTAGGAATGCCCAGGGCTGTGAACAAATCTGCTTTTCACTCCATTACCTACAGCCTTGAGGCTGCCACTTTCTATGTTTTGGAAAATTTGCTTCCATCACACACACAAACACGCATGCATGCACACACACAGACACTCACACAATTCAAACAAACCAACAACAACAAAAGCCTACACATTTCCCTGTTGCATGAGTCAGAACACACAACCCACTCAAATTGGTTTTAAAAAGAAAATAAATGTATCAAAAGTTATTAGACAGCTCATAGAATTTCAGAGAAGGCCAGAGAGCTGGTCTTCTATGCTGCCAGGAACAACACTCAAGTCATATGTCTGGCCCACTTGCCGAGATGGTCCCACTATCCAGGGCACAGGCATTAAAGTTTGCTTGGTAGACCTAGAGCATGGAATACCATGCCCAGGACCTCTGTCACTGCTCGATGGCCCTCCATTACCCATCATTTCCTTGCTAACAGCTTGGCTTCCACTTGGCGCTGCCTTCCTCCAGGTGTTCTCTTCCGAATGGAAGCCTCTTATCAATGCAGCAGGAGCCTAGGTCACATGCCTACCTGGTTGCTAGCATGGAGGCTGGGAAAGTGAGTTCTGACTTCTCTCTTGGAAAGGTGGGATTCATAACTATGGTAATTGCCAGGATGACCACATATCCTGGTTTCATAGAGGAGTCTCAGTTTTTGCCTGTTGTCCTAGTATAATTATTAATAGCCCCCTTTTTACTCTCAAAAGTGTTTCAGCTTGGATCATAAATTATATAAACATCCTAATAATTCCTCTAAATAACTGTTGGGCTCAATTATTCTACATGTCCTGTTTTGCCTCTTTTCCTGATTCTGCCCCTCCCATCCAAGAACCCTGTTCTAGATGCACCAAATCTCTTCTATTGCAGAGCAAAAAAGGGTGCTATCCCATTTGTACTCAGGGAAAGCCTATAATAGGCATACTTCAGGAGGCATTCCTGATAAAAGAGGGAGAACTTTTCTATGTATGATGAAAAAGCCAAATGAAAATTCAGAGAAACAAACGAAAACATGAAGAACCAGCTGGCTGGTTTAGCTGGAGATGCAGGTTGGGGCCAGCTCATAAAGGGCCATAAATGACAGGAAAAAGCTTTGGAGTTCATCTCTGGGAAATAGACATGTGGAAGTTCTCTGTACAGGAGAATGACTTGACCAAATCTAGTGTACTTGAAAGAGCAGGGGCCAGACAGACTTGAGTTTAAAACATGAAAGCATGACATTGTATGGTCATGAGTCAGAACTCACAACCCACTCAAATTGGTTTTAAAAAGAAAATAAATGCATCAAAAGTTATTAGACAGCTCATAGAATTTCAGCGAAAGCCAGAGAACTGGTCTTCTACGCTGTCAGGAACAACACTCAACAATGGTTTTGTATGGAGTGAGGGATAGAATGGAAAGTTACTTAGTCTCTCTAAACCTCAAATTTCTCAATTATAAAATGGAGAAAATGAAAGCCTCCTCTTGAGGTCATTGTGAGAATGAATTAAAATGTAAAGTTACTAAAAGTTACTAATGGTATTGAGTATCTTTTCATATGCTTGTTGGCCACTTGTATATCTCCTTTAGAGATAAGTCTATTCATATTGTTTGCCCATTTTTTACAACTCATTGCTGAGCTGTAAGAGTTCTTTATACATTCTGGATTCATGTCCCTTATCAGAAATATACTTCCCACGCATTGCCTCCCATTTATATAGGTTGTCTTTTTACTTTCTCTATAGTGTCCTGTGAAGCACAAAAGTTTTAATTTTGATGAAATTCAATTTATCTATTTTTTGTTTTGTTTTATCACGTGCTTTTGGTATAAAATCTAAAAAACCATTGCAAATCCAAGGTCATGAAGATTTTCTCTGTGTTTTCTTTTGGGTATTTTTAATTCTAGCTCTTACATTTATGTCTTTGATCAATTTTTAATTAACTTATGTATATGATTGAGGTAGAAATCCAACTTTATTCTTTTGCATATGGCTGTCTAGTGTCTAGCACCATTTATTGAAAAGACAACTCTTTCTTCCCTCGAATTGTCTTGATATCCTTGTCAAAAATCAATTGGCCATCAATGCATGGGTTTATTTCTGGACTCAATTCTATTCCATTGACCAACACATATATACTTATGTCAGTACCACACTGTATTGACTACTGCCATTGTAGTAAGTTTTGAGATCAGAAAGTGTGAATACTCCTACTTTGTTCTTGTTTTTTAAGATAATTTTGGCCATTGTCAG
This sequence comes from Pteropus vampyrus, assembly GCF_000151845.1. Lineage (NCBI taxonomy): Eukaryota > Metazoa > Chordata > Mammalia > Chiroptera > Pteropodidae > Pteropus > Pteropus vampyrus. Next base: position 12,951,043 of record NW_011888817.1, read on the forward strand.
TCCCTTGTAATTTCATATGAATTTTAGAATCATCTTATCGATTTCCACAAAGAAGTCAGCTTAGATTCTGGTATGGATTGCACTGAATCTATAGATTAATTTGAGGAATATTGCAATTTTAACAATATTTAGTCTTCTGATCATGAACATGGGAGGTCTTTCCATTTATTTAGGTCTTCTTTAACTCTTTAACAGTATTTGACAATTGTAGTTTTTGGTGTACAAGTCTTGCACTTATGTAAAATTTATTTCCAAGTATTTTTATGTTATCGTAAATGGAATTTTTTCTTAATCTTAATTTTGGATTGTTTATTGATAGTATATAGAAATATCATTGGTTTTTGTATATCGATCTTATATTCTGAAACCATACTGGACCCATTCTAATAGTTTGTGTGTGTGTGTGTTTCTTAATATTTTCTACACAAATTTCCTGTATTTCTTAGTATTTTCATATCATCTGAAAATAGAGATAATTTTACTTCTTCCTTTTTAATCTGAGTGTCTTTTATTTTTCCTTTTACTCACCTATTTGCCCTGGCTAGAACCACCCTTACTATGCTAAACAGAAATAGAGTGGACATTATTGTCTCACTCCTAGTCTTATAGTCTTTCACCATTATGTTAGCTGTGGGTTTTTCATAGATTACCCTTATCAAGTTGAGGAAGAACTCTTCTATTCCTTTTTTATTGAATCCTTTTATCTTGAAAGAGATTCGGGTTCTGTCACATACTTTTTCACATCTATTGACATGATTATGTAGTTTTTGTTCTATATTCTATTAATATGATGCATTATGTGAATTGATTTTTTGACATTAAAACAATTTTGCATTCCTGGAATAAATCCCACTTAGTCATGGTGTATATCATTTTTATATGTTCCTTAATTTATCTTGCTAGTATTTTGTTGAGGATTTTGTGTCTATATTTATAAGAGATTTTGGCCTGTAGTTTTCTTGTGACATTTTTGTCTGGTTTTTGGTATTAGATTAATACTGGCCTTATCGAATGAGTTGGAAAGTGTTTCCTCCTCTTCTATTTCTCGGAAAGATTTGCGAAAAATTGATATTAGTTTTTCTATAAACGTTAGATAGAATTCACGAGTAAGGCCATATGGACCTGTACTTTTCTTTGTTGGAAGTGTTGTTGTTGTTAACTAATTCAGTTTCTTTACTTATAATAGATTTATTCAGATTTTCCATTTCTTAAGTCAGTTTCAGGAGTTTGTATCTGTCTAGTAATTTGTTAATTTCAGCTAGAATATCTAATTTGTTGGCATACAGTTGTTCGTCGTATTACTATATAATCCTTTTTCTCTGTAAGGTCTGTAATGATATCTCCTCTTTAAATTCTTATTCTAGTAATATGAATCTTTCCTCTTTTATTATTGGCCAGTTTATACCTAAATGTTTGTCAACATTTTTGATTTTTAAAAAGAACCAATTTGTGACTTTATTAGATTTTTCTATTGTGTTTCTATCCTCTGTTTTATTTATCTATGCTCTAATCTTTATCATTTTCTCCTTTTTCGTTTGCTTTGGGTTTACTTTGCTCTCCTCTTACTTGTTTCTTAAGGTTATGTTATTGGTTTAAGATCTATCTACTGGTTTAATATAGGTGCTAATAGCTATAAATTTATCTGCTTTCGCTGCATCTTAGAGGTTTTAGTATGTCATGCTTTTGCTTTCATTCATCTCAAAGTATTTTCTAAATTCTCTTGTGATTTTTTTCTTTGATACTTAGAAAGTGTTTAATTTCTACTTTTGTGAATTTCTCACATTTCCTTTTGTTACTGATTTTTAATGCCATTTCATTGTGGTCAAAGAGCATTCTCTATATGATTTCAATTATTTGAAATTTATTGAGGCTTGTTTTATGGCCTAATATGTTGTCTGTCCCAGAGAATGTTTGATGAACACTTGAGAAGAACATGTATTCTGCTGTTATTGGGCAAAGTGTCCTACAGATGTCTACTTTATGATATCGTTCAAATCTATTTTCTTGTTGATCTTCCGCCTAGTTGTTCTATCCATCACTAAAAGTGGGTTATTAAAGTCTCCAACTATTATTGTTGAATTGTCTATTTCTCTCTTCAATTCTATCACATTTTGCTTTATGTATTTTGGCACTTTTTTGCATGCATGTATATTTATAGTGATGTCTTACATAATTATAAAATGTCTTTCTCTGTCTCGTAAAAATTTGTGTTTTAAAATCTACTTGTCTGATATTATTATAACTTCTCAAGGTTTTGTTTGGTTAATGTTAGTATTATATATTTTTCCCATTCTTTTAGTTTGAATGTATTTGTGTCTTTGAATCTAAAGTGTGTCTCTTGTAGATAGCATATACTTGGGTCATTTTTAAAATTCATTTTGCCAATCTCAGCCTTTGATTGGCATGTTTAGTACATTCACATTTAATGTTATTGCCGATAAGGTGGGATTTACATCTGGCGTTTGTTATTTGGTTTCTGTATATCATGTTTTTTAATGCTCTATGTTTTATTTTTGTTAAATGGACATTTTCTAATATATTATTTTAATTTCCTATTGTTTCTTTCATTATATTTTTAAGTTATCTTCTTAGTGGTTGCCCTGAGAATTACAATTGATATCTTAAAACAATTTAGTTTGGATTAATACCACCTTAATTTTAAAAATATGCAAAAATTTTATTCCATTATATCTCTGTTCCCTCCTCTTTTGTTTTACTGTCATACAAATTAGATCTTACACATTATAAGCTAATAAACACAGTTTTGTAATCATTGCTTTATGTGGTTGTGTTTTAAATCAGGTAAGAAGACAAAAGCATTATAAACAAAAGTGTATTTATATTGTTTTTATATTTACCTATGTAGTTATCTTTACTTGTACTCTTTATTTCTTTGTGTGGATTCTAGTTACTACCTAGTATTCTTTTTTTTTCAGCCTGAAAGACTCTAATTAGTATTTCTTGTAGGGAAGGTCAATTACCAAGTTCTCAGTTTTCGTTTATCTGGGAATGTGTTAATATTTCCTTCATCTTTGAAGCATGGTTTTGCTGAATGTCTTAGTCGAACTTTTTCTTTTGTCATCTTAAATATCATCCCTGCCTTCTTGCCTCCATAGTTTCTGATGAGATGACCACTCCTAATTTTATGGAGGATGACTAGTATATGATGAGTCATTTTTCTCTTGCTGTTTTCAGGATTCTCTCTTTATCTTTGACATTTGACCATCTGACCGTTATGGGTCTAGGTATGGATCTTTTAAAATTTATTCTACTTGAAATTTGTTGAGCTTCTTGGATGTGCAGATTAACATTTTCCATCAAATTTAGGGAGTTTTAGGACACTATTTATTCACACATATATTTTCTGCCCCTGTCTTTACTCTCCTTATGGGACTTCCATTATACATATGTTAGTATGCTTAATGGTGTCCAATGGGTCTCTGAGGATCTGTTCATTTTTTCTTTATTTTTCTTTCTGTCCCTCAGACTAGATAATCTCAGTAGACTTACCTTTCAGTTTGCTGATCCTTTCTTCTGCCATTTCAGATATGCTGTTGAGATTGCCTAGTAAATTTTTCAACTCTAGATTTTCTATTTGGTTCTTTTTTTTAAATAATTTCTTTCTCTTTATAGATAGTCTCAATTTGATGACACATTATTCTCATACGTTCATTTAATTCTTTGGAAGATTTTCCTTTAGTTCTTTGAACACTTTATAATAAATGATTTAAAGTCTTTGTTTAGTAAGTCCAACATCTGAGCTCCTCAGGGAGAATTTCTACTGACTTCATTTTTTTCTGCATACAAACCATTTTTCCCTGTTTATTTGCATGCTTCATATCTTTTTTTGTTGAAAACTAAACATTTTAAACACTATATTGTGAGAACACTGGAGATCAAATTTCCTCCCATCCCAGGATTTGTCATTGTTGCTATTTAATATTGTTGCTGTTACTATATATAGCAACTTTTCTGATTGGATTTGTTGTGTTCAGCCACTGAGGTCTCTGCTCAGTTACCTTATTGATTATCTAATGATTGAACATACGTTTTCCTAAATGCTTTCAACTAATAAGTCTCCCATCTTTTTATGGGATGTTCTGTGTGTGTGTGTCAGTGCACATCTCCAAGACTCTGCCTATACAATTCATTTTCTGCTTGTGCAGAGTCCCAAGATCAGCCAGACGTGAGAGATTGAGGCTTTCGCAGTCTTTTGGGAGGATGAACATAGTTCTGCACCTGTGTGTGGTTTTCTTAACCCCCAGAAATATGTCGGAGCTTTTCAAAGTTCCCTATGGACATCTCATTTGCCAGATTTAAGTTTTTGGCCAGTCTCTTATTTTTCCATTAGGTATTACCACCTGAAATAAATGTGATGTTAAGCAATTACATATGATTATTTTTGACAAATGCTCTGCAGAGTGAGCTGAATTTCTGAGTCAGATCAAATAAAGAGGAACCTTGTGAACAAGGCTTTCCAGGAAGCTGCTGTACAAGTCGAATAGTGATAATTATCTGAATATGGAGCTTTTGGGGAGCTCCAAACTCATACTTCCCCATTCAGTGATGGCTAGGCTGCTGGGTTTTACAATTACTATGATTGTGATGCTGCTGGTTCAGAGCTGGGGAAAGAAGCATGGGACTGAGACAAGTTAAAATGTTAACAGCACTCATTGTTCTTGCTAAGATTAAGCCATTTTTCTTGAATAAACATTTTTGGACTGTTTCAAGCTTTTGATTAATTTCCAGAGTTCTGAAAATATTGATTTTGACAGTTTTCCCAGTGTTTTCATTGCTTTTATGGAGGAGTAGATTTTTGGAGGTACTTACTCTGCCATTCTGGAAGTGCTTCCCTCCTATGAAGAACTCTATTTTAACATAGTCAATCTTCACTTTGTTAAGATCTGTCTGGCCTCAGCATTGAGAATCCATTAAAGGAATGGGATGGGCAGCAAGAGGACAGTTAGGAGAATCTTACTGGGAAGAATGGTGGTTTCCAGAACCAGGGCAGGAAAAGCAATGTGGCTGCAAAGAAGTAAATTAGTCCAGGAGACTTAAATAAGATACTTTTTTCTTTCCCTTTGGTCAACCAGGAGCTGAAATAGAGCTCATGCTCCTTCAGACAAGCAGGTCCAGAAGGAATCAACCCAGACACAATGCAAGGAAGAGAAGAGGCTGCCTGCTTATCTCTGGGAAGCCCAAGAAAGTTTTGTGAGAGAGAAGATACAAGAGATCCCCAGTGGAGTCTGAAGTAAGTCTTGGGGAGGGGCGATGAGGGCTGACGTGAGGGGCTGGGGTCCTGGGTGTTCCTTGGCCTCTGCCACAGGGACAACTTGTGAGGGGAGCAACAGGAGTTTTGCCAACTGGGATTTTCCAGGAGCACAGAATCCATTCTACTCCAGCCTCATCTACCCCTCTCAAGAGGCCGCCCCTGGGTGTTTTGTGCTCCTGAAGCTTGTCAAGGAGTCGGGTAAGAGCAAAGTGGGCTGTTTTCTTTTTCATTCCTCTCTCTCTCATGCAATTCTCTGAACAAGCTTTTGTATATCCCAGATGTTCCTGCCTTTGTTCAGATTTAATCCTTCCTATTTGTCTCCCCCCACCAACCAGGTACCTGTTTATTATGTTCCATTTCTGTCTGGGAGCTGGGGCTCAACAGATCTGCCAAGATCGATCTTATCTGCACTTGGGCAAACACAGTTGTGCCTATGCCTTGTCATCCAGCTCCTGTATAGAAGGGCCAGAGAAGGAAAAGAATTAAAACCAGCATTGCTAAGAACAGCAAGCCCAAAGAGGTTTAAAAATAAACATGAAAACTGCTTTGAGGCCCATTTAGAGGCATTCACAAAGTCCTTCAGTGGCGACACAATGGAGCTGTGTACCCACATTCAGGGCCTGTCCCTCTGCAGCTGCAAATTGTGTGGCCTTGGCTCTTCACTCCTGCCTTAAAGAGGTAACTGTGGTCCCGCCAGGGCTGTGAAGACAATAATGCAGAACTTCTCCCCTGCTCAAAATCTGGAAACATTACAGCTGTTGGAGACCATAGTGTTGGGTCTTCGATGGAGCCCCTGAGACCTACTCGTGGGAGAGGTTCGAAGGGCTCAGAGTGAATCAGGTACTCGGGAAAGGAGAGGACACAGGCTTCCTGATTCTCTATCTAGACCTCTTTCTCCGATAGCATAGTGCATATATAGGGAGTTGTAAAAATGCAAGTTGAGAATCACAGCAAGAGCAAGAAAAAAACTAGAGAAAAAATTTTTATTCCTTATCACCCTTTACTAGACAGACCTGTGGAGACCAGCCACCTGACTACACTGTCTCTAATCTGGACCTCTTTAGACACCCCTGGATTTGGAGCCACCAGGCCCTGCTAGCCCCGTCTTTGGTAATTGAGGGCAGGCAGGGTCTGGTTCTTCACTAGTCCTAAGTCCAAGGGATCTCATAAACCACCAGTGGGAGCAAAAGCCTTGAAGAAAAGTCGCAGTGAAACCGTATTCCCGCAGCCTGGAGAAGATAGAAAGAGCTTTCCTAAACGCTCTCCCAAATCCACATCCCTTCTCCTACCCCCCACATCTCCACCTCTGTCTCGGACAGGAGTGAATGGGATCTCAAATGGACTTAGGGCCAACTCTGTGGCAGGCAGTGTGTTAGGTCCTAACCTACTGCACCCTGGTTCCTTTAATCCTTCCATCAACTCTCTGAGGCTGGTATCAGTAGCTCCATGGTGGACATGAGTCAACCAAGACTATGAGAGGTTATACAAGTTGCCCAAGAGCTAAGAACTGGGAGCTCTAAATCTGAATCCCGGTCTATTGGCTCCAAAGCTAAAAACGAGCCCAGGAATCTCTGGTGCACCAAGATTCCCACTGGCTGGTTCTTTAAGGACTGTTTCTTCTACCCATCCAGGATGGACACGCCTGTGTCTGGGCCGGGGTGGGGTTGGAGGAAAGGGAGGTGGGTACTAACATGTTCTGCATGCACCCCTGCGGTCACCACGAATAGCTCATTTCATAGCGGCGGCGGTAGCAGCTTCAGGCGCCTTTGCTTCGCAGGATTGACATCAATCCTCATTCAAATCAAACTCTTCTGAAACATGCTCCAGTGGAGTGGAATTTTCTGCTAAATAAGGTGTTATTAACCCAGCTCCCGGCTCCTCGGGCCGGGGCTGAGCTCAGCAGCATCGGCAGCCGCTCCACGCGGATGAACCCACTTAAATACCGATTAATAGGCATTGCGGCACTGGCCCAGGCAGGCCCCCTGGCCCCCCAGGCTCTGCAGGCCAAGGCGCCTAGAAACTCTCAGTAGCATCTCCTCCGACTCTCATTCCAGCCCAGTCACTGAGTAGCAACTGGATGCTTTGTGATCTGAGGATGAGGAGATGGCAATGGGGGATAAAAATGGGGAAATTGTTATTCCTCTTCTGCAGCTTCTTTTTTACCCGGCTGCGGTTTGCAGGGTTTCTCAAAATGGGGCAGAAAAAGGATAAGCCCATTCAGGAAGAAAGGGAAGTAGTTCTGCCCTCCATCACAGTCCCAGAACCACATAGAGAAGACTGCGAGGCTCCCGCCACACTGAAGGCGACACAAGATGCCATCTGATCTTCAGGTTGGGGCTGGATTCCAGCGAAATGCCATTCCAGTTCCAGTGCAGCCCAAAACATGCTTCGATGCCTGGAATCCAATCATTTCAGCCACATACAAGTTCAGTTTATGTAATTCTCAGAGTTTAAACTTTCACAGCTGAAAGAGTCCTTAGAGAGTCGCTGGTCCAAGTTCATTTTACAGCTGAAGAGACTCAGGGCCCGAGGGAAAAGGTCACGTCCAAGGTCACACAGCTAGTAAGCAGCAAAGCCAGAGCTCATACCCAGATCTCCCAACTCCCTGTGCAACGATCTTTCTCTTATTCTGTTTTTCTCCCTTCCAAGAGGATAAAAACATCAGCGATAGCCAGAAAGTAATAACCACATTTATATGATTTCCCAGTTTACATATTAGAATGGATATCAAGTTGTTCTTAAGTGATATGTTATTAAATAAGGTCAGAGAACATAAAAATGGATTTCTGAACTCTGCTAAATATGAACACATCACACTATTAATCTATCTTTTCAACAAGTGTTTGTTATGTGCCTGCTATGTGTGAGACGTGTGCTGGGTGTGCATAGGAGGTAAATGCATAGGAGGTGGTCCTTAGCCTCACCAAGCTTCGAATCTAGTGGAGGAAACAACTACATTTCTCTCTCACACACACACACACACATGCAATTGTAAATGGTGCTATGCAAAGAACCACTGTGAGGGAAAGGAACAGAGGGCCAGCACAGAACCACAGGGACAACCTGCTTCATGTTTGGAGGGTCATGGAAGGCTTCTCTGAGGAGGTGATGTTCAAGCTGAGATGTAAAGGATGAAAACAGGTGAGCCATGCAAAGAGACAAGAAGGAGTAATCCAAGCAGAAGGAATCAAACCTGGATTTCTTATCATGAACAATGAAGTGAAAATATTTTTAAATTAATGAGCCCATTATTTTAGAGAGAAGAAAGTTATTCTATTTCTTCGCCTAATGGCTCTGCTCCTTGGAGATGGCACTTTATTGATCAGCCTTCCTGGGTCACTTGTCTGCATTTTTGTACCATTTGCTCAATTTGTGGCTGAGAAGGGCCCTTTCAGGGATTTGGAGGGACTATTCATTTTCCTTCCCAAACCCAAGACAATGGTTAGTGGAGTTTTTCAGCACACGAGCTCCAACAGGAAGACCCAGGATCCATCACTTCTTAGCAGTGTGACCTTGAGCAAGGCACTTTCTCTCTGAGCCTCAGTTTGTTCATTTGTATAATTGAGGATAATAAAAGCACAATCTCAGAGGACTGAAATAATGTATGTGAAGAACCTAACATGGTATCTGGCACAGTGTAATTGCTCAGTAAATGTTAGCCACTATTATGATTGTAAGCTACATTCAAACAAATTAAACTACTTTGTATATTAAAGGTGTTGGTTAACTTTTCTTCACTTTTTTTTTTTTTTTTTCTTTCTAGGCACATTGCAGCAAGGAACAAGCAGATCCCTTTGTGATTGTGACTGGGAGCTTGTGCTAAGATGAGTCCTGGCAAAGTGGGCTTATGTTGGGGTAGGGAGGAAGCCTAAGACTTGGAAGTAGAGGTGAGAAATTAATTACTTTAATTCTATCTGCACCTCTTTAAGTAGTCCACCCATTAGGACTTCTTCATTCAAATCATCTAGGGTGAATTTTGTTTCTCTCCAGCCCCCAAAGGATACAATCACATTCCCCAGACTCAAGGTCCAATGGCCCAGCCATCATGGCTTGCCTGTCTAGGCCCCAAACTGTTCCCCAGATCTAAGCTACTGTACAAGGCCTTGGGCCTGAGTATATTTGACATATAGGCTTCCTTGCCCCATGGCACCTTGAATACCACATCCTCCCCAGGACTGGCCTCTGTTGCCCAGCCAGGACCTGGCGATATATCAACCATTGAGAGAAAGGTAGGGGGACTGGTCAAGGTGCCTCTCAGGTTCTGACCTGGGCATTTAAGTGGATGAGAGTGCTGCCGGTCTCTGAGAATAGGAACACGGAAGAAGGAACAGATTTAGGGAACAGCCAGGCTTTGGGGCAGTGACGATGAATTCAGTTTTAGATATATTGGATTCAAAGCGCCTTGGGAATGTCCACTTGGGGATGCACGGTATGTAGACAGACTTAGGACACACATAGAGAGTTGAGAGTCAAGACCTCACTGAGAAAGCCAAGTGCTGAATAGGACACAACACTGAGTGAGGACGGAAGGCTGAGCACAGAGCCTGATGGACACCAACAGTTAAGAAAGAAGGTTCTGGAAAGAAGTAAAGTGAGAAGAAAATCAGGAGAGTGTAGTGTATAGAAATCAAGGGAAGAAATGGTCCCAAGGAGGGGCGGCCAGCACGGAGAAGAGAACCAGGGTGAGGAGTCTGCTCAATATCCAATTACGGTTGACACTGCATTCTGGATTTGGAAACTGGCTCCTCATCTTGCTAGATATATGACCTGAGACAAGACAGATGATCTTTGAGCCGCAGTTCTCACTACATAAAAAAGGAACACTTGGACGCCAAGCAGGGTTGAACTTGGTTAGTACTTGGATGGGAGACCACCTAGGAATACCGGGTGCTGTAGGCATTAAAAAAAAAAAAAGGAACAATGATGGTGCCTACTTACCAGGGTGTTTCCATTAATGTGACCATGTTGTAAAGGACCTAGCACGGTGCCTGGCACATTTGAAATGTTCAATAAATGATGGCTCTACTTCTGAGTATTAGTTCACTCAGCAAACACTCATGAGCACTCACTGATTGTCCTTCCTACGGAGGATGCTGAACCAAGATGGGCTTCAGTCTCAAAGAGACAATGACATCAATCATTAAAGTCCACCAGAGCAAGTGCTGAGTAGCATAAAAGAGGACCCAAGGGAGGCTGCAAGAGTCCTAAGAAAGGAAAATTCCCTGGTGTTGCCAGGTTTGTGTTTGGGGGCTACCGGAATGGAAGGATACCAGAGAGGAGAGATCTGCTGAGCCCCTTGAAGGATATGTGGAACAACAACTGGGAAGAGGGAACAGCCTAAGCAAAGTCCCAGAGGGAGGAATCTGGACAATCAGGAGAGCTTCTCGGGGCTCCCTGCTGCCCTCTGGTGCCAAGCTCAGGGAAAATGGCCCCAAGTCTGGACTGCAAATTCATGGCAGCTACAAGCTCCCCAATCCTGCTCTCTCTATCACAAATGCTGAGTCGTGATCATTAGGTGATTACATTTTTAAGGCCCAAATTGTTTTATTTGTTTCCCTGCCAGCTTTCATGAGGCCATCAGTCATTCCCCACACAGATAACATTTTTTATGTACATTGACAGAATAAATTACATGGTTCTCATCCGGCAAATCAACATTACAGGGGAACATTATCTTTTGCAAAACGCTGCCTGGGCACATCATAAATCCTAACCAGGTTTATTACATCTGTCTTGTCATAGATTCATTTTATTGAGAAGTGTTTTTTTTCCAGATTAATAATCACATTAATAGACCAGATTCTTTTGAGAAGATTGTTTTATTGGAGAAACCAAAAGGAGAATTTCATGGCTGCAGAGCCGTGCCACACTGGTGCTGTAAGGCTGTCCTTGTCACGCTGACAGTGTCTTCTAGGCCTGGGAACAGGGAGCTCTTGACTCACCAGGGACTTTGGGCTAACCCACGGTTCCTTCCTCACCCCTGATTTCAGCTTTCTCCAAAGGACAAATCCAGAAGCTTCCAAGATGGTGTCAAAGATATATTATTATATTAAACCAATTAGCCGAATATTCAATAAATAACTAGTATGTGTGCAACTAACAAACCAACGGGGGAGACGATGCTAACTCACATAAAACGATAAGAGAATAATTAAGGACAGAGGCTTGAGAGTCATGTTGCCTGCCTACCTTTTTCCCTCTGTGCTTGGGTGGCTCGGCCATTCTGGGATGGGTGACTTGTTGGCGCTGGGTTTCTTTCTCCTCTTTTTGTTAAGTGAGAGGATTGGTCTAGATGAGGGACCAGAAAGTTATGGCCCATAGGCCAAAACAAGTTCATCGCCTATTTCAGTAAATGAAGTTTTATTGAAATCCAGTATGCCCATTCATTTATGTATTGTCTATAGCTGATTTCACGCTACCATGGCAGAGTTGAGTACCAGCAGTAGAGACCATATGGCCTGAAAAGTCTAAAATATTTATCATTTGGCCCTTTACAGAAAAAGTTCACCAACGTCCGATCTAGATAAACTATAGGTTAACCATTTGAGAACCAACTGGGATTCTGAAGTACTTGTGATAACACCGACTTAAGCCCACCCTGCTAAGTGCTTTCCTTGCCTCATCTCATTTAATTTTCAAAACACCTCCATGACAAAATTCTGTCCCACAGGTAAAGAAACTGAGGCTTCAATGATCTATTGACTTTCCCAAAGTCACCCAAAGGCGGAGGCAAGCTGGAAACTCAGGCCTGTCTGGAGTCAAAACCCTTGTCCTTGCATCTCCAGTAAACTACCTGGGTGTCATAGAGATCTTAATCAGAAGGGTCGGGAGTAATGTTTTAGCGGACCTCAAATTTGGCACAAAAGATTGATTGATTGATTGATTGATTGATTTAAATTAGTTTTAAGTATACAATACATTGTTTAGACATCTATATAGTTCATAAAATGATCCCCCCAATTGCTCCCTCCCTCCCCTGGCCCTCTCCCTAGTCATCATATTAATGCTAACTGCATTCCCTCTGCTGTGGCACAAAAGATTTTGATGAATGGAAAGAAAAGAGGAGTTCCTGGCAGTGGGAACTCAGGAGAAGACGAGCAAGTAGTTATGCATCTGGGGCTGGATCCTTGCATATGGGCGAGAGAATGACCTCCCACTCACTACCCCCTGAGGTGCATATCACCTTACTCAGGCCTTACAACTGCACTCTGAGCTGTGTTCTTCTGCCTGCCCCCCACTCAACATGTGGAAGAGTGCAGCCCCACAGGCAGGTGCTTGCCCAAAGTCACACAGTGGGTGAGCGGTGTTCCCTCTACATTCACAGGATTTGGGCAAGCTCTTTTTATAGTGTCAGGCTATCTTACCTGGGCTAAGAGTGAGAGCTGGCAGAACACTTTGGTATTTAAAGTGGAATCACTTCAGCCAGGGTGGCATCAAGTGGCAGAACGCAAGAGGAAAGCAAAACTTGGAGGCAAATTGGAGGCTATCAAAGTGGCTGACTATGACCTTCTAAAGGTCATCTCTCAAACTTCTTCTCCATTCACATTAGAGAAGACTTTGTGTTCATATAATGAGCAAAAAGGCCCCACATGCTCAGCTACGGTTACCCCTCTAATTCATGGCTACTACTCTTCCTTCCATCACTTAGCTCCAGCCACACCACCCCCTACCTCTATCCATCCCCCCGCCAACCCCCACACACACCAAACTCCCTCACCGCACAAACCCAGCAGATACCCTTCACATTGGCACTTTCATAAATGCTGTCCACAGAGTTGGGTAACTTGGCAGCTCTGTGCCTCTGTATTTTTGCTTTTGCTGTTCCCTTAGCCTAGAATACTCTTACATAAGATATCCACAGGTGGGATCCCTCAGCTTCTTCAGGTTTTTGCTCAAAAGTCATATACTCAGGGAAACCTTCCCAATGTTTTAAGCAAAATCGCCTCCTCCACACCACACCCTTCTCACCTCCGCTGCCTTTGTTCTCTTTATATCACTTAACCTCCATCCGGTTAATTTATTTATTGTCTACCAATCCTCCCTACCGCACTAAAACACAAGCTCCATGAAAGCAAGGTTTTTATCCGTTCTATTCATTGCTATCTTTCTAGTGCCTAGAATAAAACCTGGCACACAGTAGGCATTCAAAATATAACTGTTGGCTAAAAGTTTAATACATCTTAATATTGTTCCACTACTTGCTACATTTGGTTCTTGAGACAAGGTATTTAATTTTGTTATTACTTAGCTTAAGCCTCTGTAAAATTGGGGTGAAAATATTACTTTCTTCATTGCACAGAGCCTCACATGCAGCAGATGCTGGGGAGATTAGATATGTTTCTTCTTTTCTGAGGACAATCACTGGAGCTGAATATATCTGTATCATGAGACCAAGTTCAAGACTGCATCCATCAGGCTCTGGTGTCAGATCATGGTGAGAAACTCAGCTTCACTACTTACTAACAATGTTACTTAGGAAAGGTCCCTCAACTCCCTGGACATCAGTTTGCTCTTCTGTATAACGGATGATAATAAAACCAAATTCACAGTGTTGTTTTGGACACTGAAAGAAGTAAAACATAAGAGTTTCTTGGCATAAGACTTGGTCCATATGATCTTTGTAAATGTTGATAATGATGAGAAATATGACGAGAATCCCCAAGGAAGCCACCTGGAAAGGAGATCCTGGCACAACCTTAGATCCTCTGGTTCTTGGCCTCGTGACAGGCAATAGGTTTATGACAAATCAGGCCTGAGCAGGTTAATGTGCAACAGTCTCTTCCCTGCCTCCTTTTTTAGCGCAAAAATCTCTGCTAGCACCTCTCATTATCCTCTTCATCAGTCTCAAACCATTGACTAATTGCACTCCGCAACACCTCCCCTCCTTCCATGCCTCTCCAACAGGCTCAATAACACACAGCTGCCTCCTTCTATGGGGCTCCACTGGGAAGCTGTAAACGAAATATAGCAGGCAATACCCCAACTGCCTTCTCCAGGTTCCCTTTCCCCGCTTGACTCCCTTCTCCTCTCCCACATCACCACTCCCAGGAAAATGGCTCCAGGAGAGCCAAGGGTGCAAGGGGCATATAGGAATAAGAGTTGAGACAATATTTCATGGTTTTCTCTGGCTTTTATGTCTCCAAGATTCTAACTCCTAATTGTGATCCTTGAGAAAGGAAAACACGTAAGGTAAGCTTGACACTCATCCCAACTTTCTGCCAGTGAGCACTTTCCAAACTTTA
>NW_011888817.1:12972611-12974875 GCF_000151845.1 Pteropus vampyrus
CTATGATTCTGTGTGGTTTTCTGCTTCTGTTTTTGTTCCCCCCCCCCTTAATAAAAGGGCTCTGAGATTTTCCCAGAAGTCGATGAGAATTGCTCATAATAATTTAGGGGTGGGGTTAATGAAAGTAAAATAAAGGAGTTGAAACTGAAACAGGTCAGAGCCTACGACCGAATTATTGGGAACGAAGCTTGAGCTCATGGAAATCGTCCAGTTTGAACTGTCTCAGTGTGTCCAGGTGCAGCACTGAGATGGTACAGTAGAACTAACCTGCTATATACCTGGCATTTGTTTTGGTCGTGGTCTTTGATATCCTTCACTGGCTATGGTTCTCCATTAAGGAATTGGGGAAATGCTAAACTACGGAAACAAATTGCTAAGATATTAGAGTTAGTACCAGAACTGTATTCAAGGTCTTAAAAAAAAAAAAAAAAAAAAAAAACCTTCAATACACCCAAGTTCTACAGACTTCCAAAATCAACCTTTCCCTTAAAACCTAAATAGTGCAAGTCCAAGTCCTCCAACTGTTTGACTGGAAAAAAAAGCCTCACCCTTCATCAGGTTCGCTCTCCAAGGATCTTTGAAAATCCCTGAGGAATACTACTTCCTTCCATGTCTCATGTCCCACAAAGCAACCCTGGTCATCACTAGAACATCAAGCAGCTGTCTGACTCTGGTCAACTGTTTCTTCATTCTTGTGTTGCACATCTCTGGATTATTTCTGCTCTCTTAACAATTCCATGCTAAATTCTCCCAGAGCATAGCTAAGGCCAGATTATAATATTTAACCAAATTTTACTGAAGACTTGGATGGAGCAAAAGAGAATTATAACGCAGAGGGATAACTCCCTCTTTGGGCTCCAGCCTGATGCTATGTTACTAGGGTCACCAGCTTCTTTTCTGTAACAGAATTGCTTTGCCTCTATCTTCCTTCCATGAGTTAAAATCCTTGTTCCCATCCCGGTCTTCTCTGGGATCCAGCAATAAGAAGAAAGAAAAGACCTCTGTTCTCTGTTCCCCAAAACTACAGATGTGCAACTCATCCTGAAGTAAAGATATAGTGTTAAAACCATTGTAAAGAGCAGTTTAATTCCTCACAGCTCCCAAAATTCCATTTCAGAAAAGAGCGTTTTGCCTTACGATTGTGAAACCAAAATTCCCATTAAAAAATTTGTCTTAAACCGGGACATAATTCTCCCTCAAAGTTACAAATACAAATCTCCCCTTGGTTAAACAAAAAGTCACTAGTTTTTAAAACAGCACCTTTTCCTGACACTTCTAATCACTGATATTAGGGTCTATCTTTATAATTTGGAGGTTATCTCCAGACTCAGCTGGGAATAATCTCCCTCTTTGTGGCCTGTCCTGCACCTAAGTGTCCCTAAGGGGAACAGCCTATATTTGTGCCCCTGTGCCCCCAGAAATGGCTCTTTGCAGGGAAGGATGCTACCCTTCTGGGTCCAGAGTCCCTGAGAAATGAACAGTTTGGGATCTGGCTGGTGATGAAAACTAAAGAAAAGGCCTTTGAATGCTGCTGGAAGGAGCATTTACGGTCTGAGGAGACACAACATGAACAGCGAAACTGTCTGTGACAACAGAAAGGACAATGCAATACGGTGTGGCCCACATGAAAAGAAGAGAGCCTCGGCAGAATTCTGGACAGCACCCCGAAGCCAGCATCTTTTTAGACTCTACTTTGTGTTATTGCATTGTGCTGTGCTCACGGGAAGCCTTGGTCTTGGTGTTCTTCTAGGGAAAGATTTGAGTTTTCTCATTTTAAAACATTTCAAACTCTTCACTCTAATGTGTCTTAATCTATACTTCTCACACTAGGGTACCTTTTTCCCTTCGCCCAGAGATATGTAGCAGTGTGCTAGAGGGGATATGAAGCCACACCGCACACTTCAGTGGCATGTGGATTTAACTAAAAAATGGCTGGGAGTGTGGGAGTGGCGATGGTGGGTTCTCTTTTGAATTTTTGCACTCTTACGTGTCTTTATCACAAGGCAAATCAGCAGCTTCTTGCTTTTCCATTTCACTTACTTTCAGGAGTTTTCATGAAAGCTTGGAGTTTTGGGGGGTTTTTTAAAACTTTTTAGTCAAAGTAATTCATGAATATAATTTTAAAATCAAATCATACACAAAGAACGTCTCATAAAAAACCACAATGGCCTGCCCTATGCCACTCTATACCCCAGCCTGGGTCCCAGGAGGGAACAATTTATAACTCTTTATGACTCTTGCAGCTCTTTTTTTCTACTAGCTAC
>NW_011888817.1:12974925-12977274 GCF_000151845.1 Pteropus vampyrus
CTGGCACAACCTTAGATCCTCTGGTTCTTGGCCTCGTGACAGGCAATAGGTTTATGACAAATCAGGCCTGAGCAGGTTAATGTGCAACAGTCTCTTCCCTGCCTCCTTTTTTAGCGCAAAAATCTCTGCTAGCACCTCTCATTATCCTCTTCATCAGTCTCAAACCATTGACTAATTGCACTCCGCAACACCTCCCCTCCTTCCATGCCTCTCCAACAGGCTCAATAACACACAGCTGCCTCCTTCTATGGGGCTCCACTGGGAAGCTGTAAACGAAATATAGCAGGCAATACCCCAACTGCCTTCTCCAGGTTCCCTTTCCCCGCTTGAGTCCCTTCTCCTCTCCCACATCACCACTCCCAGGAAAATGGCTCCAGGAGAGCCAAGGGTGCAAGGGGCATATAGGAATAAGAGTTGAGACAATATTTCATGGTTTTCTCTGGCTTTTATGTCTCCAAGATTCTAACTCCTAATTGTGATCCTTGAGAAAGGAAAACACGTAAGGTAAGCTTGACACTCATCCCAACTTTCTGCCAGTGAGCACTTTCCAAACTTTAGCATAAAGAGTGGACCCCAAAGAGAGAGCAGAGGTCTTTCTTGGTGGAGGAAACTGACTAGAGTTTGAGGCAGCTGGAGCAGCTGGAATTTGTGGAGCAGATTACAGGAGACTTGGAAAGTGCACAGAGAAGGAGCATCAGGAATCTTCTTAGGGGTTCTCTTGAACCTTTGACTGGATACTGAGCTATGAATGTAGAGTGAGACTTTATGCTGCCTGACAGAGAATAGCTCCTGGCATACTGTGAGCCAAACAGAGATTTTGGAGGTTACAGTTCTGAGAGACAGTGGAATTTGACCAGCCAGAGTGGAGAGATCTAGCTCAACACCCGGAACATTCAGCAGAGACTCAAGGAAGACCACATATTAAGGACTAGTCTATACTCACCTATTAAAGCCCAAAACCAAGCCATGACAGAAACAAGCTGATTCACCAGTGCATTAACTGCATCTCAAAGCGAAAGCACATTTTTAAAGGAAGGCAATAAAAATCCAGATCTCAATAACACAGTATCCACTATGTTCTGTATACAATTTTTTAAATACAGGGAAAGGTAACCTATTACCAAGAGAAAATTTTATCAGTAGAAATAGACCTAGAGATGACACAGTTGTTAGAATCAGCAGTAAATGACTTTAAATGAACCATTATAAATATGTTTAAGGATTAAAGGAGAGTATGTATGCAATAAGTGAACCAATGGGGAATCTCAACAGAAAAATGGAAAGTGTAAAAGAAACCACATAGAAATTATAGAACCAAAAAATGCAATATCTAGAATCAAAACCACCTAAGGAGTTTAACAATGATTGGAAACTAAAAGAAAAGTAAATTTGGAAATATAACACTTGAACCATGAATATTGAAGTACTCAGAAAAAATAAGGGTGGAAAAATAGAACAGAACTTTAGTTGCCTGTGGAACAATACCAAGGAGTGTAACAAAAATGGAATTGAAGCTCAAGAAAGAAAAGAGAGAGATTGGGGCTGACAATTTTTTTTAAAAAATTACTGTCAAGTAATTGAAAAGACAAGCACACATTTGCAAAAGACATATCTGATAAAGAACTGTTATTCAAAATATACAAAAATCCCCTCTTAAAACTCAACAATTGAAAAAGAAAAAACATTTTAACCTGGGCAAAATTTCTGAACAGAGACATCACCAAAGATGATATATAAATGGTAAGTAAGCATCTGAAGAGATGCTCTACATAACATATATCCCTCTTTAAGTCTATATTCAGAAAAAAAAAAAGTCCTTCAAAATGAAGGTAAAATAAAGACATCTTGAATAAACCAAAGCAGAAGAATTCATCACCCGCAAATCTGCTTTATAAGAAATGCTGAAGAAAGTTCTTTAGGCTGAGGAGAAATATACCACATGGCTAGAGAGATCCTCATCAAGGAATAAAGGACAACAGAAATGGTAATATATATAAGTCAATGTGAAAGACTTCTTTCTTAATTCTTAATTTCTTTAAAAGAAAAAATGACTATTTAAAAGCAAAAATAATAACATACTGCATTGAAGGAGTTAACATATGTAAAAATAAAATAAATGTCAAAAATAGACCTAAGGAGGAAGTAAATGAAAGTCTTCTGTTGTAGGATTCTTACATTGTATGTGAAGTGGAATAATATTAGCTCAAGGTAGACTCTGATAATTTAAGAATGTATCTTGCAATTCCTAGAGCAACCGTTTTAAAAGAGATGTTAGGCAAAATATGTAAATGAGATAAAAATAGAATATTAAAAATTTTCAAGAACTCAAAGCAATAAAGGAAGGGAAAA
>NW_011888817.1:12985904-12990233 GCF_000151845.1 Pteropus vampyrus
GAGTTTTCATGAAAGCTTGGAGTTTTGGGGGGTTTTTTAAAACTTTTTAGTCAAAGTAATTCATGAATATAATTTTAAAATCAAATCATACACAAAGAACGTCTCATAAAAAACCACAATGGCCTGCCCTATGCCACTCTATACCCCAGCCTGGGTCCCAGGAGGGAACAATTTATAACTCTTTATGACTCTTGCAGCTCTTTTTTTCTACTAGCTACTTCCATATTTCTAAATAATATGCTTAAACTGATATTTATTGATCCATAAATTTCAGACATTCTCTATTGATTTTGAACCAGGATGGATGTGGGTTTGGCTCTTTCATTCCCACAATCTGTACTGCCCCATCCAGCTATTTCATTTCTTTGGTTAAATAACTTGTAAAATAGACACTTGCTATTTGGTAGCTATCAAACATCCATTCCTTTTCCTCTTTTTTATTGTACCTCGATTTTCAATTGGGAATCCACCGTTCCCCTACACAGCGGCCACTTTCCTGGGAAGCTGACCCCATCTCTGGCTACAGGGGTGGCCCTGATTGGCTGAACTGACCTAACTTATTATGATTTGTTCAAAAAAAGGCATGTAATTCTATATCAACCAAGGAGAGGTTTTCTGGAGGAAATTGGGATAGAATTCCTTTGTTCTTCTGCAGAAACCCCTAGAGAATTATTTTCTCCCTGGTGGACATAAATAAGGAAGCATGAAACCCCTAGAAGTTGCTGGAAGCCCCCTTGCAACCATGAGGAAAGCCACTTTTACTTTGAATACATACTGCCAAAGGCAAAGGGGAGAGATGAAAATTAAAGATTTTAGAGAGCCCCTAGATCAAGCTTCGTCTGGAGCCTAAACTGACTTCAAAGTTGCCAATCATGTGAGCAAAATACTGTAATTCGCTTTATGGTTTAAGCCACTTTGAGTTTTCATCTACTTGCAAAGGAAAGATTCCTCACTGATATAAGGGTTCGTATCATTATAATTACACAGCAAATTACTTATGGTTTCACTGCAGAGCTGAGCAGTCTATGATAGCATATCCTTTCATGTCAGGCTTTTTAGTGTTTCTTTTCAAATTAATTATTATTTTCACTAGCAAAATTTTCCATTCCAATATCCTTAATCTTTTCCACATACTCACCTCCAACCTCCTTCTCCATTCTGGACCAAGGACCCTCTCTGCTGTCAACCTACACCTTCTCTTCAGTGCTGTCCTGATTGAGGCCCCTATTTCCTGGATCCCGTGACTTCCCCTCTTTTGGATTACTTAGGACTTGCTAGAACATTTTTTCATGCTTTCTATGAAGAGTTTCAAGCAGGCAAAGTATCTATGGATAGGTGAAAATGTCTTCATTCCGCCCTCACACTGGACTGATAGCCTTGCAGGATATAAAATTCCCAGTTGAAAATTATATTCCATAAGATTTTACTTCTTTGTGTATGACCTCTTTCATATTATTTTGCTTCTTGGAAGCTTTTAGGGGATGTCCTAATCCTGGGTTCAAAAGCCTCTCTATAATGTGCCTTTGAAGTGAGTCTTTTTTCTCTTATTCTGATGTGTCCCCTTTATGATGTGAGCCTTCATTTAGGAACCTGGTGTCCTTCAGTTTGGAAATTTTTTCTTAGATTTCTCCCTGTTTCCTTCCCTTCTGTTTCCTCTATTCTTCTCTTTCTTCTCATCTTTCTTTCTGGAATCTTCTTAGTAAGACGCGGAATTTCTAGGGTTTATTCTCTATGTCTTTTCTCACCATTCTCATATTTTCGAACCCTTTATGTTTTTTGTTTCTTTTTATGTCATATTCCCTTGACTCATCTTTAAATTGGAACCATAATTTTTATTTTCATGAGATCTTTATAGTATCTTGTTCTTGATTTATAATTGCAACACCTTCTTGATGCTCTCTGAGAATATTTATTAGAACCGGGTTGGGAGTCATTTTAAGGGTTTTCTTCTGTTCCCTGTATTATTTCTATTTTTCCTAGATTCCATTTTTCAGTTTTGCTTTTTATTTTGGTTCCTTTCATAATGAAGACTTTTCTCATTTGTCAAGTGACCTTTGATTGTCTGCTTATGTTTAAGGCTTGGCTGAAAATTCAGAGTCCTGGGCAAGAGTCACGCATGGTGAGCTTATATTAGGATAACAGAAAAGGAAGCTATCCAATGAATGAG
The DNA here is from genome assembly GCF_000151845.1 of Pteropus vampyrus. Taxonomy (NCBI): domain Eukaryota; kingdom Metazoa; phylum Chordata; class Mammalia; order Chiroptera; family Pteropodidae; genus Pteropus; species Pteropus vampyrus. The sequence continues at coordinate 12,988,072 of NW_011888817.1, forward strand.
TGGTTGCCCAAAATGTCAGGAGGTGTTTTCTCCAGGGTAATTTAGTTTCTCCAAAAAAAAAAACAAAAACAAAAAAAACTCTTCTTCTCTCCTACCTTGTTGGTGGTGGGGGTAGTCTGCACACCAAGCAGTGGGGAGGTGAGGCTGATGGTGGAATTGTTTCATCTAATAGATTTTTACTTAATTTGGCTGAACTTCAGTTCTAAACTCCTTGGGTTCAATTTCTCCAGAGAATAAACTTCCAGGTTTTGTGTGTGTGTGTGTGTGTGTGTGTGTGTGTGTGTGTGTGTGTGGTGGAGGGGATAAGAAGGTATCAATCTGTATAAGGTAAAAATTAGCATTGTGTGCACAAAAGTAGAAAAGAGAACTTGGGGAGAAGGTTCAACTTTTTCATAAGAAGTCCCCCAACAAACAACAACCCCCACCCAGTTTGTAGATTTACTCCTCACCCCTAACCTTCTCAGTAACCAGTGCCTCTGCATCCTCGGTCTTCTCAGAATTCCATGGGTTGGATCTGCTCACTTCTTATTCACATCCCATTCTGCACACACTGAATACTAAGGCCTTTAGAAAGTAAGTACCTTCCATAAACCCAGTTGAATTAACAATATAGTTAGAGTTAAGATTAAGACTCTAAGTGATCTCTAAGTGATCAGGGAAGGTGCAAAGACTTCAGAGAGCACAGTTAACACTGAAATCATAGCACTAGCCCGCATGGCTTGTCCAGACCACCAGAGAAAGAAAAACTGTAAGGTGGCATCTGCTCAGAGGTTACAGAAGAATACATACCTAGATTTTTGAAAATAAGTCTATCATCTTTTTAAAAAACTTTTAACAGGTAAAGTTTCATTGTACAAATGATTCAACTTCCTAACGAAAATATACTCTTTTTTTTTTTTTTTACACAATGTGGGAATATGCTTATTTCAACATTCTACTACCATAAATTCCAAATAACCCCAAAATTGTGCATCTTAGGGCTTCGATTTCATCCCTCTTATATCATTTCATAATGCAATAATTTAAAGATTCCATCTTACAATGGGATCATGGATCAGCTGTTAAAAACAGGAAGTCTGAAGCATAAGTTTCAAATTAGCGAATATTCTATCTAGATAATGAGGAAAATTCAGAACTCCAAAGCATCCAGGGTGTAGTAGCCTTGTTCTAGTTGCTAAACTTCCTCCATGAAGATTTGAAAATAAAGGGGCTTCCGGTCAAGATAGTGGAGTAGGTAAACACTGTACTCGCCTCCTCTCACAACCACATCAAAAATCACAACTAAACTACAGAACAACCATCATTGAGAATCGCCTGAAATCTAGCTGAACAGAAGTTCTACAACTGGGCACCCAGAGAAGAGGCCATCTCGAGACTGGTAGAAGGGGCGGAGATGTGAAATGGGCTAGTCCCACACCTGCATGTGGCAGTTAAAAATCAAAAAAAGAAAAAGTTATCTCGGCTGTGGAAGTCACCCTGGAGGAGTGAGGGATGCCAGCCCTACACCAGGGTCTCCAGCCCAGGGTTCCTATGCTGGGGAGAGAAATCCCCACAACATCTGGCTGTGAAAAACAGCAGAGATTGTGGCTGAGACAGAGGGTGGCTGAAATTCCTCTTAAAAGACCAGGTGTACACTTACTGCTGACGGACTCACTTACTTTGAGCTCCAGAGCTGGAACAGCTGCTTGAAAAGTGCCAAGAAAACATGGGGGGGAACTGAGTTATCTGGCTTCGTGGCAATGGCTGGAGGAGCAGCTCTCTCCCAGACAGAAGTGCTGGCAGAATCCATTCTTTCTTTGTTGAGCCCTCCTCACTCCTTGCGTACAGACACAGGCAGCCATCATGTCTGTGTCTCTATTAACCTGGCTGATATCACTCATGCTGCCCAGGTGATTCCCTAAGACTCCTCCCCATCCAATATATGGGCCCACTCAAATTACCTCCTGTGGCTTTTCCATACAAACAGCCTGTCTTGGCTCATGCTGTAGACTTTCCTAAAATCTCTCAAAGGTTCCCAAAACCTAAACAAGCAGCATTTGGCCTCAGCATGCCCCATACATCTTGCTGAGCAGCCTCAAGCCCAACATTAGCAGCAGCTGGCCTCAGTTTGTGGCTTGGCTTCTTGAGGCACATCCAAGTCCAGCATGGATGCAGAACTCATG
>NW_011888817.1:12990283-12992190 GCF_000151845.1 Pteropus vampyrus
TAAGGACAGATAGAAAAGAGAGAGAGAGACAGCAAAAATCAATGTCCTACTCTCCCTAAAAGGGCTAAGGCAGTGTCATAAATAACTTGAAGTCAGCGTACAAATCTTCAGGTCTAAGTTTCTCAGTAGCCCCTGCAACCCCTTATTAGGCTACCCTGCTCCTCTTCCTGCCCTGCCACCTGAGCCCCTGACTTCAGCAAGACCCTTAGGACAGTGGATCTCAGTCAAAATCCTCTGCTGCTTCCCCCAGTACATCCTTTCTGCCTTCAATGCATCCTGCACTAAATCAGACCTTTGTCTGCAGAGAGAGCACAGGCTCAGCTCCCTAAGGAAGGAATCGACAGTCATTGATTGGAGACTCACTCCCTAACTTTCTGCCCTCCACCCGCTCTCTACAATGAGCCATTTTGCAGACAATAGCCATCATCACTGCCTTTGTGCTGGCCCAGGCAGCCTGAAATTGAGTCTCCAATCTTCTTGCAGACAAGCACAGGAAATGGAAAATCCATGCCCGTCCCTGCTGGAACACTGGCAGTTGATTCCAAAGCACAGGGAGTGCCTACTTCCTAAGGTACAAAGGGGACAGATGACCTGGGACAGCCTGGTCAGGAAGAGGTTCTCACTCCCATAGTCAGCCTTCCAGGGTAGGCACTCCCATAACCCTCTACTTATAGCACCCACCCACTCACAGCAATGCAGGCCTGATCAGTGGCGGTCACCCTTGGAAAACCTGGGGACCCCAGAACCTAAGTTCTGTTTATAGGAAGGGCCCCTTGCTTCCTGGTAGAACAGAAGATTCAGGGAGCTAGCAGTCCTCAGAATGGAAGGTAGACAATAGATGCTTCCACTCCTCGCCCCTCCCACTCCCAGAAAAAGCCCTGGGGCATGAAACTATTTATCTTGAGGCAGGAGATGCCCTTCCTTTCCATTTCCCAAAGAGAAGCCTGCAGGTGCTTCTGACTCATAACCCTCTGAGAAGGTCACCTCTCCTGCTTAAAACCCTGACCATTGATGCATAGCTGTGTTAAACATAATCCTAAATATTTTGAGACAGGGAAATTTGGTTAGGAATTGGGTTTTACAGAAAACCAAGGATGTATTATTAACTTCATTCGGTGCGATAATGCCTAGTTATGTAAAATAATCTGCAGTTTTTAGAGAGATATCCTGCAGGGGTGTAATGACACAATATCTGGGATTTACTTTACAATGCTTTAGCACAGAAAAAGAAAGAGAAGGAAAACCATCATAGGACTGAATTCAGGTTCAACAAGATGAGATACTGGGATTAATTAATGATGCCTGCCATAGGCAGGGGAGATGTAGCAGTAGCAAGAGTGGAGGGGTGCACAAGATCCCAGCTACATATTTGTCATTGTCTTTGCCTTTCAGGCCTGTTTCAAAGAATACCTTAGTTACATATTGATTAACAAGGAGTTAATGCATTCTTAAACAATTCCGTCTTGTTTATTTATTGTTTCTGCTCTGGGAAAAGCCAAAAATACGAACTATCAGGGCCTTGACCTAACAATTGCTATTATTAGTTAAATTTTACATGAAAGTACCGATTTTACATTTTAGACTCAACTAAATGAGCTCCTCTTTCCTTGCTTTTAAGTGGGAAGTGATATTAATAGGTGGCATTTATTGGATGCCTACCACGTGCCAGGCACTGTGCCAAGTGCTACACACACACATCATGTCAATCATCTCAGCAACCCATGAGCAAGGACTGTGTTGCCCCTATATTTCACATCTGAATTAGAATCATTTGCACAAGGTCATCCAAGGGTAAGCAGTTAAGACAAGCTCTGTGATGTCAAAGGCATTGTTCACTTACTCTGTTATACTCTTCCGCCTCCTGCTCAATGCCCAAATAAGGAAACTTATAAAATTTTCAGCCACAG
>NW_011888817.1:12992240-12995787 GCF_000151845.1 Pteropus vampyrus
AGAAGAGGCCATCTCGAGACTGGTAGAAGGGGCGGAGATGTGAAATGGGCTAGTCCCACACCTGCATGTGGCAGTTAAAAATCAAAAAAAGAAAAAGTTATCTCGGCTGTGGAAGTCACCCTGGAGGAGTGAGGGATGCCAGCCCTACACCAGGGTCTCCAGCCCAGGGTTCCTATGCTGGGGAGAGAAATCCCCACAACATCTGGCTGTGAAAAACAGCAGAGATTGTGGCTGAGACAGAGGGTGGCTGAAATTCCTCTTAAAAGACCAGGTGTACACTTACTGCTGACGGACTCACTTACTTTGAGCTCCAGAGCTGGAACAGCTGCTTGAAAAGTGCCAAGAAAACATGGGGGGGAACTGAGTTATCTGGCTTCGTGGCAATGGCTGGAGGAGCAGCTCTCTCCCAGACAGAAGTGCTGGCAGAATCCATTCTTTCTTTGTTGAGCCCTCCTCACTCCTTGCGTACAGACACAGGCAGCCATCATGTCTGTGTCTCTATTAACCTGGCTGATATCACTCATGCTGCCCAGGTGATTCCCTAAGACTCCTCCCCATCCAATATATGGGCCCACTCAAATTACCTCCTGTGGCTTTTCCATACAAACAGCCTGTCTTGGCTCAAGCTGTAGACTTTCCTAAAATCTCTCAAAGGTTCCCAAAACCTAAACAAGCAGCATTTGGCCTCAGCATGCCCCATACATCTTGCTGAGCAGCCTCAAGCCCAACATTAGCAGCAGCTGGCCTCAGTTTGTGGCTTGGCTTCTTGAGGCACATCCAAGTCCAGCATGGATGCAGAACTCATGTAGATTGCTTGGTGGCTCATGCCATGGCCCAAGGCAGGGCACAGGCTGCATCTGAACTTGGTTTGCAGTGAGGTCCCTTCCAGGAGACCCCGGCCAGAAAGCTCAGTGGCTGGCTTTGGTCTCAGCTGGAGCACCATCTGGGATGACATCCAAGGATGACACACCCAAAGGGCAGACGGGGCAGACACCAGAGTTCTGCTAAATTGAATCCTCTCCATAGGGTCAGCCCCTGCACAATAGTTTATCCACTATAGTCACTGGCCCGTCCTCACAACAAATCAGCCTGAGAGTCAATCCCTCCCATTGACATGCAAACAACAACCAAGGCTCAACTACAATAGGAGGGCACACACAACTCATACAAGAGACACACCTGGAACACCCAGCTCAGTTGACCAGGGAGATTGCACCACTGGGCCCCAAAGGACACCTACTACATATGGCCACTTTACTAAGACTGGGAGACTTAAAAGCCTTACCTAATACATAGAAACAAATACTGAGAGGCAGCCAAAATGAGGAGACAAAAAAACATGTCCCAAATGAAAGAACAGAACAAAGCTCCAGAAAAAGAACTAAACAAAATGGAGACAAGCAATCTGCCAGATGCAGAGTTCAAAAACATTTGTTATAAAGATGTTCAATGAACTTAGGGGAGGAGTAGAGGAACTCAGTGAGAACTTTAACAAAGATATCGAAAACATAAAAGTGGAGATAGAAAACATTAAAAAATTGGTCAGAAATGAAGAATATCTTAGGAGGAATCAACAGTCGATTAGATGAAGCAGAGAGTTGAATCAGCAATCTAGAACATAAGGTAGCAGAAAACATCCAATCAGAACAGCAACTAGAAAAAAAGAATTAAAAAAATGAAGATAGTTTAAGGGGCGTCTGGGACAACATCAAGTATACCAACATTTGCATCATAGGGCTATCAGAAGGAGAAGAGAAAGAGCGAGGAATTGAAAACCTATTTCAAGAAATAATAACTGAAAACTTCCCTGTCCTAGTGAAGGAAATAGATATACAAGCCCAGGAAGCATGGAGAGTCTCAAACAAGATTAACCCAAAGAGGCCTACACCAAGACATAGCATAATTAAAATGTCAAAGGTTAAAGACAAAGAGAGAATCTTGAACACTGCAAGAGAAAAGCAATTAGTTACCTACATGGGAGCTCTCATAAGACTGTCAGCTTATTTCTCAAGAGAAACTTTGCAGTCCAGAAAGGTTTGGCAGGAAATATTCAAAATGATGAAAAGCAAGGACCTACAACCAATATTACTCTACTCAACAAAGCTATCATTTAGAATTGAAGGACATATAAAGAGCTTCCCAGACAAGAAAAAACTAAAGGGATTCATCACCACCAAGCAATTATAGGAAATGTTGAAGAGACTTCTTTAAGAAGCAAAGAGAAAAAAAATAAAAAATATGACTAATAAAATGGCAATAACTCCATACCTATAAACAATTACTTTCAATATAAATGGATTAGATGCTCCAATCAAAAGAAAGAGTAGCTGAGTGGATAAGAAAATAAGACCCTTACAAAGACTGCCTGTAAGAGACCCCCTTCAGATTGAAAGACACACATTAGATTGTAAGAAAAGGTATGGAAAAAGATTTTCATGAAAATGGAAACAAACAAACAAAAAAGCTGGGGTAGCAATGCTTATAGCAGACAAAATAGACTTTAAAACAAAGGCTATAACAGGAGTCAAAAAAGGACCTAGTAATCCCACTTCCAGATATTTATCTGGAAACCCAAAATACTACTTCAAAGGGACATGTGAAACCATATGTTCATTGCAGCATTATTTGCAATAGTCAAGATATGCAGGCAACCTGGGTGTCCATCAACAGATGAATGTATACAGAAGAGGTGGTACATATATACAATGGAATATTATTCAGTCATTAAAAATACAGAATGAAATCTTGCCATCTGCAACAATGTGGTTGGACCTAGACGGTATTGTGCTTAGTGGAGTAAATCAGACAGAAAAAGATGAATGCCATATGATTTCACTTACACGTGGAATCTAAAGAACAAAATAAACAAACAAACAAAACAGAAACAAACTCATAGATACAGAGAACATTTTGAGGGTTGCCAGATGGGAGGGGGGTTGGGGAGTGGGAGAAAAAGGGGAAAGGATTAAGAAATACAAATTGATAGTTATGAAATAGTTACGGGGATATAAAGTATAACATAAGGAATATAGTTAATAATATTGTAATAATTATGGATGGTGTCAGATGGGTACTAGATTTATCAAGGTGATCACTTTGTAAATAATAAAAATGTTTAATCACTATGTTGTACACCTTAAACTAATATAATATCATATGCCAACTAATTTTAAAAAAATAAATTATTCTTTTTAAAAAGACCTTAATGTTGATGAAAACATGGACTACCAGGCCCTAGGTAGAGGTCAAATTGTACTCAACATCAGCTGCAGTACAACACGGCTCTTGGCTGGTTTGGTACCACATAAGATATCCAAACCGTCACTGCTTTTGTCAAGATTTTACATGTACAAGGGAAGAAGTCCACAATCATAAAGGTGAATGACTTTAAAAGTCATCCGAGAGTTTTTCCCAAGTGTTGTATGTGTAACAGTGGTAATATATGATATTGTATTAGGAGATTCATGAATAAAATTATTTTATTCGTAAAAAAAGATTGAAAATGAAGAAGATGCTACTACAATATAATAAAAATTAGGTGGAGGAG
>NW_011888817.1:12995837-13020442 GCF_000151845.1 Pteropus vampyrus
TTTATTGTTGTGGACTGCAGCTGAACCTAGAGTTTGGCATTATGTTTCAGAAAAACCTGGAGCAATAGCTGTATGAAACCATCACTCTTAAAGTGACATTTTAAATCCAATATGCAACCTATTAAGAAAGGTAAATTAAAAAACAGTGACAATACCAAAAACTAAATGCTGGTGAGGATTGAAACTGGATTTCTCATACACTACTGGTAGAAATGTAAAATGACACGGCCACCCTGGAAGATAGTTTGACAGCTTCTTAAAGTACTAAACATACACTTACCATTTGACCCAGCAATTACACTCCCAAGCATTCATCTCAGAGAAATGAAATTTATGTCCACATAAAAACCTATACTTGACTGTTCACAGCAGGCTTCTTTGTAATAGCCCAAAACTGGACACTACCAAAATGTCCTACAATCAGTTAATGGTTAAACAAACTGTGGTACATTCATACTATGGAATACCACTAAACAATAACAAGAAATGGACTATCAATATGTACAACAACCTGGATGGATCTTAAGGGCATTATGCTGAGTGGTGGGGGAGGGAGGAGCCAATCTCAACTATCACATACTGTATGATTCCATTTGTACGAAATTCTCAAAATAACAAAAATATAGATATGGAGAACAGATCAGTGGTTGCTATGTGTTAGGGAAGGAGAGAGGTGTCATCAGGGCAGTAGATATGACTATAAAGGGACGGCACAAGGGATCTTTGTAGTGACAAAACAGTTCTGTATCATGATTGCAGTTGTGGTTGTATTACTCAACACATGTGATAAAATTACACAAAACTAAATACACACATTCAATCGCACATGCCCATACACAGAAGTGAGGGCATGTAAAATTGGTGAAATCTGAATAAGGTCTGTGGATTGTACTAATGTTGATTTATTGGTTTTGACATTGTGTATGATAGTTATGTAATGCTATCTTTGGAAGAAACTGAGTGAAGAGTACCGGGGATCTCTATAAACTATTTTTGCAACTTCCTGTGAATATATAATTATTTCAAAATAAATAAATTAAATTGAACTAACCCAAGATGTGACATTCATAAAAGATTGTAGAAAAGAGGAGGATGACAGCATCTGCCTGTTTACTATCTAGTGAAATTTAAAAAAAGAAAAGCACTCCTTCCCTAAAAAAAAAAGAAAAAAGAAAAAAAAATTCACTAGCAACAACCAGACAAGGAAAGCAATATCATACACTTGATGCCACAAACTTCAAAAAGGGATAACTAAGGAAAGAAACAAACAAACAAAAATGATAACCAGGGAAAGAAAAATGCATAACTGGTGCAAAATAGTGGAGCAGAGTTCCTAACTTTGTCCCCACGACCCAGAGGCAAGACTGAGAAAGGAAGTTGAGTCAATAAAATTGTGCCTCATTGCGCAGTCTCTCTGGCATGCTCCCTTAGGGAAGGAGTGATAGTGTAATTATGAGTGAGTAGCCAGGAAAATATTATTTTTAACCCTCAAGGTGATGGAGCTCCCTATACCCCACTATAGCAAGACTCAGGAAGGAGGTGCTATTGGGCTTGTCATATGGCAGGGAGGGGCTCTCTCCTGAGTTGGAGGAATATGCCCAAGACCTGTGGGAGATGGACACCTCCTAGACTGTGTGGAATAGTAGATCCTGGTACAGAGTATACAATGAGACCCTAGGGGGAAGCAGGCCCAATATTCCTGTAGGAATGTGCACAATGGCAGGATTCTGCTCCCCCTCCTATAGACTCTTCATATTATAGAAAAGTAGACCAAGAGTTTGAAAGAGTGAAAATTGCTACAAACTTTTTGATGCTTCCTCCATTGAGAAGTAGGGTCTGTGATCTTCCCACTAGAATCTGGCTGTGCTCTGTGATGGATGTGACCTATAGAACAATGTGGAGTGACATTGTGCCAATTTCCAGGCCCAGGCCTTAAGAGACTGGCATCTTCCACTTCCTGCCTCCTGAAACAATTGCTCTTAGAGCCCTAAGCCCCCCATCCAACCATCCAGCTTGGAGAGACAATGTCAGAAAGCCCTGAGACTATAAAGGGAGGGAGAGGGGTCCAGCTGGGCCCAGTTTCTAGCCTTCCCACCAAGACACCAGGCAGGTAGATAAAGCCACCTTGAACCCTTCAGACTAAACTAACCAAAATCTGAATACAGTTGAATGACCCCGATCAGTGCCACATGGAGCAAAAGAATCATCCAGCCAAACCCTGCCTAACTCCCTGGCCCATAAAGTCATGAGATAAAATAAAATGCTTATTGTATTGGAGGAAGTTTGTTACACTGGAAAAGAGAGCCACACCAGTCTCCAAACTGAAACCCAAAGGGGTAAAGACAAATTGATCCCAGTTAAGGTGAGTATAGTAGGGGCTCATATGGAACGATATCTACCTAGAACAAAACAAGGGCAATCATTCAAAGGTATAAATGCATTTCACATATTGTATGGGGGTTAAATATGGACAGTATGTCTTGTTCGCTTGATCAGGGACAACTGGGTGCCCAGGCCAGAAAGGGGTATCTGAAGGGAAGTTGATCAGAGGTTTTTCAAAGTTTCTGAGGTTGCTGAGACCAAGGAAGGATTCCTTAGATGTCTTGTCTTTGCCGTCATCAGTCATTGCAGCCCCTGACACCTTGGCTGATCAGAGAAACTGCACTAATATTGTCTCACTGTCATGCCCTAAGCCAAGTAATCTGTGTAACAGTGCCACAATTTCCAAAGCTAAACATGCAACTGTGCTAGATATGCAACTGTGCTATCAAGGTAAACTATGAAATGGTGAGCCCCTTAGAAGCTTGGTCATTATTGTGCAATTCACTTTTCTGGTTTTTCTCAGAGAGGCATCAAGCAGAATCCATCCTCACTGAGTCAGAGAAAAGGAAAGGTTTGGCTGGAGCTGCCAACATTAAGCAAGAGCCTGCCAATACATGGCAGAGTCACCAGCCGAGCATGCTACAAAAAAAAAAAGAAGAAATGGGAGAAAGAGAAGGAACAGAGGGAGGAGGCAGAAAAGAGGAAGGTAGAAGAGAAAATAAAAATGACAATAAAACACTAAACATCTTGACAAAGGAAGCAAAAATCAAAGACTTCAACCTGGAAAAAGCATAACTTAAAAAATAAAAGCAAATTTTCTGAGGGGTGAGTGCTATAGATCTTAATAAGAGTATGAGTCAGTAAAATAGGAGCTCAAAGACGAAAGATGAAATAGAATTTGGTGAAAAGGAAAATGAGGAGCTAAGGGGGGAAAAAAATCAAGAACCAAAACAGCAACATATAAGATCTAACAAATAAATTAGGAAGAAGAAGGGATGGGTCTTAAAATTTAATTAATGACATGAAAAAAAAAGTCATCCCAGGACAATGAGGTTAGAGCAAAAATGAGCCAAAAGAAGAGTGATTTTTGTCCTTGACATAAAAGAACCCAACAACACATGTAAGGAATGACGCAGAGATAAAATGCGAGAAATTTTCCCTGAAATAAAAGAACTGAATTTTCACATCAAAAGGGTATACCATATGCCAGGGGAAAAAGCTGTTACAGAAAGTCCAAACTGAGACACAATCAGTTTTTTTAAATTACTGAACTTCAAAAGCGAAGTTCAGGCATTCAAAGATATAAGGCAATTCACCACCTCAAACGTCTCCATAACAACTTCAATGCCAAAAACAGTAGAGAGAGAGCTAAAAAAAATTCTGAAGGAAAGAACACACAACATAAGAATATTATACCCAGCCAAGTTATCATTCGAGTACAAAGACAATCTCTGACATTCTCTAGCATGAAAATTTCAGATAATATAGCTCCTGTGAGTCCTTCCTGAAAAAACAAACAAACAGACAAACAAAAAACTCTGTGTTGAAACTCAAGTGCAAAAGAAGGAATCAGAATAAAGAGTGTGGAGATAGCAACACTGAGAAAGAAGCCTCAGGGTGAGCATCAAATCCATGTACATATTGAACTGTAACAAACCGTTTCTAACGTCTACTTTATAAATCTCAACAAAGTTAAAACAATTAACATCAAAGGGTGAGAGAAGAATTGAAGAGGAAGAATGAGGAACTAATTACCTTATCTAATATGTAGTAGGACTTCTGTCTGCAAAATAAAAAAATAAACTGAAACATATAAGTAATATCTATAGAGTGGCTTCCATCTTTTAATGCTTTCCATATCTTAATCTAGAAAGCACTTGAAGAACTTTTTTTTATTTCAGAGTGAGGAAATATTTTTCTGAAGTTCAGCAGGTCCAGTTTCATTTCATTTTTTTCTAACTATTGAATTAAAATAAAATTAATTTAACCTTTTTATGTTAAAATAGTATATATAATATAATCCCATTCCTATACAATTATTTATATCAATTTATGTTTCTGTATTTAAATTGAAGAAAGAAATGGTAAAAATTGTGTCCAAAATATTAATATTACTTATTTCAGAGTGGTAGCATTTGAAATGATTTCTTGCCTTCTTAAAAAAATTTACCATGATGCTTCAACTTTTAAATGAAAGTGTATTACTTTTATGAAGTAACGAAGTTACTATTTTTAAATAACTATTAATAAATACACACAGGTACATTTTAATGTTAATTGACAGATTTTTTTTGCAACTTTGAAAGAAAAGAAGTATTGAAAAGGGACTGTACAGTGAAACAGCACAAGCAAGCAAGCAAGAAAATAAAAAAAGTGTCTAAAGCCTTCTTCAAGGTTAGTTTTAAATCACTTTAGGTGCTCACTTTGGCAGGACATATTCTAAAATTGGAAGAATACAAAGATTAGCATAGCCCCTGTGACAGGCAAATTCATGAGGTGTTCCATATTTTTGGTGCAGTTGCTATGGAAAAGAGTGTGGCAGCTCCTCCAAAATTAAAAATAAAAATGACCATTTGATTCAGCAATTCCATATCTGAGTATATGCCCAAAAGAATTGAAAACAGAGTCTCAAAGAGTCATTTGTACATCCACATTCAGCATTATTCACAATAGACAAAAGATGGAAGCCATCCAAGTGTCCACTGATGAATGGATAAACAAAATTTGGTATAGACAGGCAGTGGAATATTATTCAGCCTTAAAAACAAACTCAGTAGGGTGGAAAAGGTGAAGGAATTAAGAAATACAAATAAGCAGTTATAAAAATAGTCATGGGGATGTAAAATACAGCATAGAGAATATTGTCAATAATATTGTAAAAATTATGAATGAGGTCAGATGGGTACTGGACTTATCAGAGTGATCACTTCCTTAGTATGTAAATGTCTAATCACTATGTTGTACACCTGAAACCAATATAATATTGTGTGTAACTGTAATAGAAAAAATTTAATTATTTAAAAAAATAGCTGAGTAAAAAGGGGAAAAAATCCTGTCACATGCTATGACATGGATGAACTTTGAAGACATTATGCTAAGTGAAATAGTCCACTAACAAAAGGACAAATAATGCATGATTCCACTCATTTGAGGTACCTGGAGTCATCAAATTCACAGAGACAGAAAGTAGAATGGTGGTTGCCAGGGGCTGGGGGAGTGGGGATTGGGAAGTTATTGTTTTAATTGTGTACAGATTTTTAGTTAGAGAAGATAAAAAAAAATTCTGGAGGTGGAGGGTGGTGATGGTTGCACAACAATGTCAATGTCCTTAAGGCCATGAACTGTACACTTAAAAATGACTGAAATGGTCAGTTTTATGTTATATATATTTTACCACAATTTTTTAAAACCACCTTAGAAGGAAAAGCCCTTGTAATCGGGAAGAGGGAGAGAACATGAGGAACCGAACTATAGATATAGCTGAAGGTTTGGGATCGGAAGAGGCAGACAAGCTAGAAAAGGTGCTTTATAGACTGAACTGTAAAAGAATGCATTTTGATATACTCAAAAGGCATGTTTGAAAAACCAGCAAAGAGACCAGGGTTAAGTAGGTTCTTCACCTTACAGCCTCAACAGATGTGACTCAACAGATGTTGATGTTCAGGACATTTTACTGGTCTTTGTTCACCGTGTTTATGTTTATAATGATGATACCTATAAGACATCAAATGCAAATTTCTTGATGGTGAAATAACTGGTTAAGAAAATTTCAACAAGATAATATAAGTTCCTGAGCAAATCATGGAATCGGCTGGAGGAAGTGAACAGATGGAGGTAAAGTTCTGACAGGCACAACTGCAGGAGTGCTCATAGCAGGTTCAGGCGCTTACTGAATGAGCCAGAATCATTGCCTTGGTGACCTTAATGCTTCACCTCAAAGGGTCAGCCTCTTGATTTCCTTAGCGCTCTCACTGGGGAAGTAAAATGAGTAAATTTTGTAATAAGTGGTGGTTTGAATACTTATCTTGTGGAAACTGCATTGAAAAGCTTGTCCTACCTCAGTGATATACAACCAGTTTTGCAAGGAGAACTGCTAGCCAGTGTTTCCGAGATGTCAAAACCTAGTGTGAAAACACCAATGAGCTGAATGAATTTGTTGTTCACCTTAATGATAAACTGACTCACAAAACAAGCTTATTTAGCAGGTTTCTTTTTTCAAGGCTGAATGCATTCAATCAAAATCTGTGAGGTCCAGCTGTGGAGGTACACTATTAATAATCACACCAAGGCCTGGTATTAATTATGAGGATGCCCAGAACTTCAAGCAAACTGGCTTTCCAACTTGCTGACATAGCCTTAAGGGAAAATAGTCAAAGCACCCCAAAATCTGCAAAAAAAAGCTCGATTTGTTTCTGTCTTTCCCAGATCATTGACTTAGTAAATAACTAAAATTCTACTTCTGGAAAGATAACATAGACACATTTTATCCTATTTTTCCTGCTAAGTATAGCTAAAACTCTGGACATGATATATAGAACAAACATAAAACTCTTAAAGTTGGAAAGAAGGCAGATTGGCTAGGGACTTCAGGACCCAAGGAACAACTCAGCAGTGAGCCCCCTGGATTTTCTTTTTGGCCTCCTATATCCCACTGGGCTCTGGAGAGGTAGGCAACCCGGAAATGTCAATGAGTGCAGAGAAAAGAAAGGCCATGAGAAAATCCTCTCTAGACAAAGGACCAAGAAAAGCGCAGCTTAGCAAGATAGAAAACTTCTAGAAAATAACCACTCTAATCCAGCCAAAAATCAAAGAAAAACTTTGGCTGCATCCCCACCACCACCAGCCTAGTCTTCCATCTTCAGATGTAATGAGGTACTCGACCCTCTCCTGTCTGCATTCAGGTGGTGTCAAAAAGGCCAATGAAAAGGTTCAATGAAAAGTTCTTAGACATGACACTGAAAATATGATCCATAAAATAAAAAATCAATAAACTGGATTTCATCAAGATTATAAAATTTGCTCTTAAAAGAACCATGTAAAGAGAATAAATAGATAAGCTACAGACTGGGAGAAAATATTTGTAAACCACATATCTAATAAAGAACTAGTATCTAGAATGTAAAAGAACTCTCAAAACTCAACAGTGTTTCACCTCAAAACCATTACTATGGCTACTATTTAAAAAAAAAATAACAAGTATTGGCAAGGATGTGGAAAAATTGGAACCTTTGTGTACTGTTGTTAGAAAAGTAAAATGGTGTAGCTGCTATGGAAAATGGTCTAACAGTCCCTCAAAAAATTAAAGATAGAATTACCATATGAGCCAACAATTCCACTTCTGGATAGAGATCTAAAAGAATGGAAAGCAGGGTGTCTGAGAGATATTTACACATCCATGCACATAGCAGCATTGTTTACAAGAGCCAAGAGGTAGAAGGAATCCAAGTGTTCATCAATAGATGAATGGATTAAACAAAATGTGGTTATATATACAGTGGAATATTATTCAACCATAAAGAGGAAGCAGATTCTTGCACATGCTACCATATGGTGGAATCTGGAGGACATAATGCTAAGAGAAATACGCTAGTAACAAAAAGATAAATAATATATGATTCCATTTATATGAGTTATCTAGAGTAGTCACATTAATAGAGACAGAAAGTAGTAGGGTGGTTGCCAGGGACTGAAGGGAAGATGAGGAAGGGGTTGTTTTTTAGTGAGTACAGAGTTTCAGTCTTGCAAGATGAAAAAGTTCTGGATATTGGTTGAACAACAATGCAAATATACCTTACTAAACTGTACACCTAAAAATGGTAGAGACAGTAAATTTCATGTTATGTATATTGTATCACAGTTTTAAAAGCTCAACAGTATGAAAAACAAACAATCCAGTTAGAAAATGAACAAAAGACATGAAAAGACATTTCACCAAAGAGAATATAAAGTGATAGATAAGTACATGAACTTGATATCACTAGCCACTGCGGAAAGCACGATGAGATAATACTACACATCTATGATAGCAGCTGAGATAAAAAATAGTGACAATATCAAACGCTGGTGAAAATGCAGAGAAACCAGAGTTCTCATACATCGATGGTGGGAATGTAAAATGGTACAACAATCTGGAAAACAGTTTAGAAGTTTCTTTAAAAACTTATCGTCTGATCCAGCTTTTGTACTCCTCCTGGGCATTTATCTCAGAGAAATGAAACATGTCCACACGAAAACATATACACGATCATTCGTAACCAGAAACTGGAAACAACTAAAATGTTCTACGATCAGTGAATGGTTAAATAAACTGTGGTCATTCCATACCATGACATCCTTTGCAGCACTAAAAAGGAATAAATTACTGATACACAGAACAACTTAGATAGATCTCAAGGACACAATCTAAGTGAAAAAATGCCAATTTCGAAAGTCTCCTACTGGGCATAGTGTAAACCCTGACGGTTTTTGTTTCTTTTTGTATTGCAAGTGCCTGACTTAAGCTTTGATTGCTGAGGCATCCACTCCAAAGATGGCTATCTAATAAACACATTGCCAGCCACGCGACTAGATAAAGGGCATCTTGTAATTATAATAAGAATCACAAAGGTTGGTCCAGTCACAACATGGGTTATTGATAGGCTGAGACTAATACAAATCACTAAGTGATTCTATTTATATAATACTCTTGAAATGACAAAATTATGAAGATGAAAAATGAGTCAGTGGTTGCCAGGGGGTAGAAATGGTCACAAGCAGGGCATGACTATAAAAGGTAGCATGAGGGAGAGTTTTGTGGTAATGGACTAGTTTCGTATCAGCAGTGGTTATACAAAGCTACACACATAATAGAACTATATACATACTGTCTATCAATGTCGGTATCCTAGTTATGATATTGTACTATATTTGCATAAGATATAACCAACAGGGGACACTGGAAGTGAAGCGTCCACCAGATCTCTCTCTGCTATCTTTGCAACTTCCTGTGAATCTATATTCAAAATAAAAAGGTTTTAAAAAAATAAGCAAATGAGACTGAGAGTGCATCTGAGACCTTTTCAGACTGCTGTTAGCATCTAGTAAATTGGCCTTTTTGCAAGATACTCCTATGGACGTTTTGGTGCATGATAATCTGAAAATCTTGCTCATGCCTCCTCTTTGGCAAAATTCTAGGCACCTTTCCTCAGTGCCTATGCTGACATAGCTCAATAAGCAATAAAAAACATAAACTGTTGCCATTTGTGTCTCTGAATCTAGACAAGCCTGAGTGCATATTGCGAGACCAAGGCAGAGAAAATAATTTGTCTGGATCCTTAAACTGATGGACAGTATCGATTCGATATCCGCGATACTATTGGTGACGATGTTAGGCGTACCGCTAATACAATGGACCTCCGCCTATATTCCTAATAGAACTGTTATGTTTCCACTCCAGGGTTTTTTTTTCCCCAACCACGTTCACAAGGTCCTTGAATTCTTAACCCAGGTTAAGAACACCTACTCTGAGTACTCTTTTAGCTACATTCTCACAAGTTTTGATTTGTTCCTATTTTCATTTTTGTCCAGTTCAAAATATTTCCCTATTTCCATTGTGATTTCGTCTTTGACCCAAGGGTTATTTAGAAGAGCATTGTTTTGCATCTCTTTCAAACCCACGGTGTATCCCTTGCAAATGTGTTTTAGAGGCGAAGCTCTGCAGACCCTGGAGATAATGGAAGCTCCCCTGGCAAAGCTGACTCAAAAGGAAACTGGGAGGTGGTCAGAGCCATTGCTACCGCAGCCAGCATGAAGTATTTAATGTGCAGATTTTATTGCTCTTAAAATTTATCATTTTTAAAAAGAGCAGTGATGCAGGCTCAAGCTTCAAAGATGCAGTAGTTGCCTGGCAGCGAATGTGGGACATGAGCAAAGACTGTCAGGCAAAAAGAGGGTGCTGACAGCTGGTAGGTTCTTCATGCTGCTACCTGGCTGGACTTTGTGCTTTCCCTTAAGGTGAGGGGAGCCCCTGGGGACTACCGGGAACAGCGATGGAATCTTCTAACCGAATGGGACCTGATGCAGGTCCTAGTTGAGCTGCCCCACATCAGCCAAAATCAAAGAGACACCTGGGGGGAGGTGGAGGAAGGGAGGGAAATAGGGCAGAGAAGCCTGATGCATGTGCCAAAACAGTTTGCAAGGGCTTGGGCACTAACGGTCCACACACAAGGTTGGCAGGGTTTTGTTCTCAGTTTGGAAATACAGAGTGTGCTAGTCAGGCTTCAGTGGGGTTGCACAAGATAGATAGTGGTTGGAAAATAAAGAGAAAGATTCAGTGGGGTTTATTTTCATTGCTTAACTCGCTGTGTGGCCATGGGTACACACTTGAACTTTCTAGTCCTCATTTTCCACGAGTGTCCGGAAAGGAGGCTGAAACAGCTCTCTGTGGACTCTTCCAGTTCTAAATGCCCATGATGTGAACTACTGGGTAAGTACCAAGGCCCTCTGAGCCTCAGCGTGCTCTTACGCACATGTGAGACGATAATGTCTAACCATACCCAGGACTGTTGCGATGACCAGCTGATAGTGGGCATGGGAAAGTGTGACACTGGGCATCACAGCGATAAAACCTATTTTCCAAGTCACCCCAGCCTGAGATATATGGACAAGCTCATAGTAAGTGACGAGCTGGCATCTCTGGCTCTACCTTCCACTGCACTAAGAGAAGTCCACCCCCATCCCCACCTTAAGTCCCCTCACAAACCTCCAAGACCTCCCAGGAGCATTTTATGTGCCCTCGGGTCACTGTGTGGCCTCCGCTGCGTTAGGACTCATTGAAATCATGCCCCCTTTACTGCCAACCCTATACACAACAGAGGTGCCATCTACACCCTCCCAGAGCTTGGAGCTACCTGTGGGCATCCACTGTCTACTCTGAGGTTGCCAGTGTCCAGGGCACCAGCGCTGCATTGCAGCGGGAGCGCAAACTCCCCTGGCCAGGGCTAGGGCTAAAGGGAGGCAAATGAGGCACCCAAGGTGCAAAACTCAAGGAGGCACCCACGTTCAGGGTCGCGTAGGTGTCAACCCTGCACACTCACAGCACCCGGAATGAATGCCTTCTTAAAGTTCACTCCCTAGGGGCCTTGCTCATGTCACTCTAGTCCTAGCCCTGCCCATCACAGTTACAAATGTTGGCCCGCACAGTCAAGGCCCTGGATGCTTGATGTCTCAGTGATTGTGGACGCAGTGGATGACTCTCAGGAAACTAAAAGTCAGTGACTGCCCCAGCCTTGCTCTGGAAGTGGCTCCTTCATGCACAGGGGTAGGCCCCGAAGCCAAGTTTGTAATAATGCCGGGCCATGCCTCCCCAGCTGAGTGGGGCCGGGGAGACACCTGCCCAAACAAACCAGTCAGATCTCTCTCTCCCAGGGATTTGGAATGAGGACTGACAAATGCCATTTCTTTTCTGCAGGTGGCCGGAACTGTGCACACAAACCATGAGTCCGGAAGCCATCATGTTACACTCTAGAGATGAAGAAGCAGAGGAAGATGATGTGTAGACAGACAGAAAACAAACAGAAATGGAAAGTGGGAGAGCTCCTGATCTTGGCTCTCTGGGGCCAACGTACTCATATCCTTGACTTCCAGGAGATAACCCCACATACTACAATTTAATTTCTATTCTGCTTAGCCAGTTTGAGTGGGCTTCTGTTATAACCTAAGAAAGCAGAGAAACTGAGTGTCTCTCTCTTGTTTCAGCCTCCTTACCCCAGAACTCAGGCCAGGACCAGGGGTTGTGTTGGGAACCCCTCCAAGAGAAAACACCCTTGAGCTTAGTTTTCCCTCCCCACCGGCCCTTTGCCTTGAACTGATTTTACCTTTCTTTTCCTTCTCTTAAGGTGAGTTTTTCCAGGAGGCTCTTGGACCATAGTGGAAGTTGATTCTCGATTTTTTTTTCTAATTGCAGTCCTCAAATGGGTCTGAGACTTAGGGTGGTCACTGCAATGTAGGCACTAGCTGGGGCCCAGCTTCCAATGCTCACGGGTCTAATCCCAGCTACCATGCTCCCAAGTTTAAATGTGTTTTCCAAATGGCCTTACCCATTAGGATTCCAAGCACAGTGCAGAGTGCCTCTCCTCCTTGATGAAATTATCCACTCAAACAGATGCTTGTCTGCCCGGTAGCATGCTGGTAGAATTCCAACAGGCCTGCAACCCTGCTCTGAGGAGACTGCCAGGCAAGACACCAGACACCAAACATTCACTTAGACTAAATAAAGCAAACCTGAGCCCAGGCTCCTCCCACTCAGGCTGGAGGAGGAAAAAAAAAAAAAGAGGGAGAACAAGAAGGGGAAGGGGAAGAGAGCAGTGGCTTTGACCTTCTCTAGTACCTTGTCTGCTCCCAACCCCTGACACATACCAAGGTCAGCAGTCCATTCCTGTGTGGGGCTAAAGAGATGTTACCCAAGTATTCTAATTATTTATTGTGGCTAACAAATCACCCCAAAACTTAAGGACTCAAGACAGCAGGCATTTTATTGAGAGTTGATTCTGAGAGTTGACTGGGCTTAGCTGGGTGGTTCTTCTGCTCGTTTTATGTCAGCTGGGTATGCAGTCATCTGGGGACTTGGCTGGGCTGCAGCATATCAGACAGCTCACCCACATGTCTCATGCTTGATGGGAGTGTGTGGGAGGTTAAGGTTCTTCCTTTCCATGGAGATTCAGATCTCCTCCTCTACATAGTCTTCTCATATGATCTCTCCAGCATGGTAGCCAGCTCGGACTCCAAAAGGCACAAAAGAGGAATCTTTAAGACCTCCTAAGGCTTAGACCAAGAGGTGCCATGGTGCCACTTCTCCGCATTCTCTTTAAGGGTCACGAGGCCAGCCCAGACTCCATGTGGGAGGACACTACACAACAGCGTGAATACCAGGAGGCGGGTTTGTTAGGGGTTATCTTTGGATGCTGCTGCCCCACCAAGAAGAAACAAAACCATGATTTGACCTTTGATTACAGACCATCTAAAGTAACAGGACTTGCACAAATACTCAAATGTGGATGCCATGCCTTCGCACACACAGACCTGCTCAGTCAGGACATACAGACGCCTGGATATTCACCTTCACACACAGAACATTTACACACATACCCTGACCTTCACACTGACGTTCTCAAAAATTCACACTCACACGCTCACCTTCACACTGATACAGCCACGCACTCACACAATCTCATACACACATACACATACACACACACCCCAACATTCTATGTTTTGTACATCCCTATCAAACCTTTCGCATGTGGGTCTTCAATTCAGACAGGCTGACTCAAATGTCTCAGGCTGGCCCAAGACCCAATAATCACTTGAGTGATTACTTATGTTACCACTGAAGTGAATGGTAACATAACATAGCTCACCTGGACTGGAGAAAAACTGTGAGCAACGAAACTTGGGGAGCACAATTTTGAGCATTCCTTGGGGCCAGAAAAACTACTCAAGAAAATCCAGGCTCTACACAAACCTGCAAGGAGCCTCAATGGAAGAAAATGATTTAATTATCAGAGTGTCACCAAACAAATTGTGTGCCTCATTTTGGGGTACTTAATGCTTATGGTAATTAACATTAGGAAGATTTTTCTTCTTTCTTCTGTTTATATTTAGTTTAGTCATTCACAATAGAACTAAAATTATTTCAACTAATTTTAGGCGCTCTCTTTACATTGCCCCTGCATTTCTTCCCCAGCACTGCTACCCAAATGCAATCTTTAACTTCAAAGACAGCCAAATTCAGGACAAATTGGAATCAATGCTTGCCTTTGTCTTGGCTAATAAGTGGCTGCCACGCAGAGGAGTGCGGAATTGCTAATTGGCTGATCTCAATAGGAAAGAGACAATGGCGGTGAGAAAGCTGGGGGATTAATTATAGGGCCGCCTTCTGAGAGCCCCAGCTTCCGCTGAGCCTGGCCTGCAACGCAACAAGGGTGGGCCTCTCCACCCATCTTTAGAAACAACAAGCTTGCCAGCTGGAATTCTCCTGCACTGGGGATTCAGACCAAACACCCAGCACACACAAAGGTCAAGAAGGAGGAAGGGATATAGTAAGCAGGTCGCCACCCACAGGGAGAGGACCAGAGAGTGTGTGTGTTGGGGAGGGGGAGATGAAGGGACACTTACTGGGACAGGGAAACTATATGCACCTGCTCACGAGGGAGGCATGACTATCCCCCTTGGCCATAAGAAAACCGAGGCCCAGAAAAGTAAGGGACATGTTCAAAGTATGGAAGCTCAGCTCCTCAAATGAGGCAACAGTGCCCCTACCAAAGCAGCCAGGCTCAGAGCAAGAACTATTTGGAGCCTGGATTTGAACTCGGCTTTGCCTGATTCCAAAGCCGATGCTCTTTGCACTACTCTCTAAATCTTTCCTCCATCATTAGTCTATATCCTCTGAAACCTCCTTTCATTGTCTTTGGGGTAAGGGAATTACCTCCCAATTCCCTGTTAAAATGCAAATACATCCACTGAGTGGAGGAGGGCATGCATTCATTAGCCCAGATTTGCTGTTTAAATTAGGCACCTGACACAGGGAGAACAGGTTCTTAAGGGAATAAGTCACACGGTCTCAGTAAGGGGGAGGGGAACTGCTGAGAGACAGCAGGCCCAACGGAATTCAGTGGTCATCTTGAGAACAGAGTGGAGAAGCTCAAAAGAAGTAGCATCTGAAAGGGAAACACCAAAAGGATTGCACCAAAGACAAACTGGGTCAAATCCAACAATCCAAAAACAGACTTTGTCCCAAAAGCTACTTTCCCTCTCAGATTCCACATCTCTGTTGCTCCCTCCACCTGGAAGCCTGGGATGGGTGCCCAACTCCTTCCTCTCTTCAATCCTGCAACCTGTCTTTCTAGTCTACCTTCAAAGCATGTGTTCTCCTCTTTAGCCTCTCAGTCCTCAACATCTTATGTTTGATTTGGCATTTGCCCCATGTCAAAGTAAAATTGCATTGGACTCTAGCTAAAATTGGCCAGACAGATTTTATTTGGTCTACTGCAGTAGGGAAGAGAGACTTCAGTACAGGACTGAACTCAACTCCAAATACAGCTGGGGCAACTGGGGATTAATGGCTAATGGGCAAGGTAAAAGGGTCAGTGGATGGAAAACTACGAAGAGGAATTTCTTTAGGCATCAAAAGTGGGGAGATTCTTAGTAGAGTGGTTTGGCAAGATTCTTGCTAAAACTGGGCTCAGCAGAACATGAATGGCAAACCAAAGATGAGGCCAGTTGAGAAGAGAGAAGAGGGTTCAGAAGAGCCTGACTAAAGCTGGTCCGAGTTCTTGTCACCTACTTCTGAGTCCTCTGCTTCCAGGCTCACTCCTCCAGCCCACCCTCCATACACAGTCAGAATTGTCCTCCCAAACCCAGTCTGATCCCATCACTTTCCTACCTTAACGCCTCCATCGACCCCCCACTTTCCTCAGGGTGACATACCAACACCCAGTATGATGGACCACATAGGGCCATTCAGTCATAGCCAGAGAGTCCTATAAACATGACCCAGAAGGAGGAGAACTCCTTGGTGTTCAACACTGGTTGCACTTGGGTCCTTGGCCTAGAAGGGTTAAACACACCAGGACACAACCTTCCCTAGCTAGTACCTCACTCTGCCACAACAGAACTCTTTAGCTTTTCCAGAACTCCTGTGGTTGATCTCCTTGGTTTTCATGATCTCTCTGAATGTCAGACAGTTTATCAACATTTCACAGATGAGGAACCAGGATCAGGGCGGTTAGAGGATATGCCCAGGTCACACAGCTATGAAGTGGGTTCAGCCAGCATCCAAACCCAGTCTTCCGAGCAACCCGATGTTGTAATTGCCCCTTACTCACTTGATGATGAGCTTGGGCGGAGCTTATCATCTGTTCGCTTTACTGTTTTATCCCCACACTTAGCAGTACCCGGTACATATGAACACTCGATAGAAAAGACAATAAAATCACTACCGCTTATTGAGGACTTACCTTGTATTGATCCTGTGCTAAGTGCGTTGAAAGGGAATCCTTTGCCCAACACTATTATTAATTCCATTTTACAGAGGGAGAAACTGAGGCCCTGAGCAGTTTACTCACTCATCCAGAGTGGCACAGTTAATAAAGTGGTAGAGCAGGTCTGCTTGACTGCAAACCCCATGGTTTTAATCTGTCCTCTACACTGCTTAATAACTGAGTGACTGAATGAAGGACTTCAGCTCCTGAGCTCTTTCCAGCATGCTGTGCTTTCATCTGAATAACCACCTCCTCACTTTCCTCCACAGACTGACCTCTGGGCTCAGCTGAATGTAGACACTTTGCAAGCAAAAGAAGAGTTCCCAAATATTAATGTTTATAGCTAATGTTCTTTGGTAAAGATAATTTCAATGTTTTAAGATATTAATGTTCTTTTGACTGGTCTCCTTTCTAAGCACTTCTGAGTAAACACATCTATCTAGGGCTGATTGATTCTCACAATTGCGCTATAATAACCTAAACTGGGACATTCTGAGTCACATAGTCAAGAGGAGGAATGGTTCAGGGTGTGTATGTGTGAGTGTGTGTTAATATTTTTTTTTAAGTTTCCTTTTGTGCTCAACTCGAGAGAAATATTTGAAATTCAAATAATGAGGTATTCATAGTGAGTTTTGCTTTCCTTATGCCCAGGGTAAAAATAAAATAAAATGCTAGACCTTTTTTTTCCCCTCCATTATATGGTGCTGACTTTCTTTTCTCATTATGTTTACCTCGAAATTTGAATGAGAGTAAAATTTAAAGGAATTACCACAATTCTTCAGTACATTTGCAAATCAATTAAGAGGAGCCAAATTATGCTCCCGCTTTTTGCTGGGAGCCAGTCTTTCCCAGCTCACGGAATGCTGCAGCCCACAGCTGCGTAGCAGACAAAGAGCCGCTGTCCATCTGGAAGCGAGCTTGGCATTTTAGTACTCACCTCCAGCGGCCGATGCCAACCGTTCAGCCAATCCCTTGCTGGGCCCCTCCACTTACCTACCAGGAGCAGAGCCTCCCACAGGGTGTTAATGGTGCCAGAAAGAACACACTGTCTTAAGAGTCTGACAGAGATCTGGCTCTACAGTTCCCACTCTGCTGCCTCATGGCTCTGTGTCTTTGGGCAAATCGCTTTACCTCTCTGAACCTCCCTTTCTTCAGCTGAAAAGTGGAAACAATGATTCCTGTCCTGAAGTCGTCCTGAAAATGCAGTCTAGAAGAATGTGCCTCCACCTGCCTGGCACACACTGGGCCAGTGGGCTTCACCTTCCTTTGTCAGAAAGAGCTCAAAGAGAGGGTGAGATCATCTATTATTCCCGATCCCTGAGGTCATCCCATGCCTCCAGGTCCTACAGGAGAGGACATTCCGGCAAAACCTGGAAGTTAAAATGCAATCTCCCCCAAGGAGCCCTGCCAAATTGCAGCTCTATCATCTCTTCTCTTCTTAATTCCTTCTGAATTATGGGAATTTTACTCTCTCCCTTGGATTCTCTACTATATACCCACGTCTCCCCTCTCCACAATGAAGCAATTCCATGAGGGCCGGGACAACATGTGATGCCTCGTTGCAATTCTATTTCAGTCAAACATGATTTGTTATGGTTTCAGCTGACTTTCTTGTTACCAGGCCTTTACTGGTGCTGTCCCCTCCATCTGAAGCACCCCTAATTCCACTTTACATTAGATCGGCTTATATGCCTGGGTTTGTCTCTGTAGATTCAGATGTGGGGAAAATGTCCCACTTTTTGTTTTTCTTTGGCTCACCTTAAACTCATCACAGCAGAGTCTGGGGGTCAGCTCATCTCTGACCAGCCAGGAGCAGCTGATTCCTCAGGCCCCAAGTTGCCTCTCTGGAAGAGACCTGAGTTGGGTGGGCACTGCTCTGGCTTCGCCAGGCTGCTATCTTGTCCAGAAGGAGGAGGTCCCAGAGCGTGGGACTTAAACTCTATGACATAGACAGTGAAGTGGCTCCCAGGAAGAGACAGTAATGTAGGGAGGAGGCAAGAGAATTAAAATGTTAATCAAGCCACATTCAGAGACTGCAATGTGCTGATCAGCCCTGCGGCCGGGCCAGGAGGACACCTACAGAACAGAGGAAGATTTCTGCTGGGATTGTTAACAGTCCCTTCCCCACACCTGTGCAGGGGAAACAGGAACAACAGAGTAGTTCCCTCTGGCTAAAACCATGGGGAACCTATGGTTTAAACCTATGGATTATGGCTGGGAACAGCCAGCAGGCCCTTCACTCTACACATTCTTATCTTTTCAATGCTCCATATTCTTCCCCTTCCTCACTGTATGTCCATATCAAAGGAAATGGGAACTAAAGAATGACATATAAACTGAATTCCCTGACACTCTGGGTCCCTCTCAGTGCCTTTACTCTGTCTCTCACCGTCTCTCTCACTGTCCCTCTCATTCTCTGCCTCTGAGAGGAGACCACACTCTGTCTGTGGAGTGTTACCCCTTTTCTAATGAACTTTCCTTTTGACTCTAACTTTGGCGTGTATGTTGAATTCTTTCTTTACTCTCCACCGAAGGATCCTCTTCTCTTAGTACAGGGCTTGGTCTCCCCCCGTTGGGGAAATTTGCCCTGTCCTGCATCAGTAGGACCTATGTAGCATGGCATACAGGAGAGAATGGGGTAAGCCCAGTGGATGAAGGTATGGGGATGGAGCAGCGGAGTCCTGTGGAGGGGACACCAAGTGCCCAAGCACTAAGGCAGGGCCAGGCTGGCCAAGTTCAGTTACAGGCCCCAGGATGGGCAGCTGGGGAGGGCAGAGGGGTTGGAGAAGGAAGGACAGGGTGCTGCAGGCCACTGGCCTGCCCTCTCCTTTCTCTGTGCCTCATCTTCCAATCTGTAAATTAGATGATTTTGAGTAGGTGGCCTCCAGAGATCTTTGTAACTCTGACATTCTGAGGTCATAGAGGGTGGGTACAGCAGGGCCAAGACGTCTCCCGTCCTCCACCCAAGTAGCCAGGTGACCTTGAAAGCATCCTCATGCCCTCAAACTCCCATAGGCTCAGTATAGAATATAGCCTAACTTGCTTTCTTTCCATTGAGTATACATGTGCCAGGTACTGTGCCAAGGAATGTGCATATATTCCTTGTCAAGGGAAGTAGCAGCTAAGTTCTGATGGGTTCTTCCCTGCCCAGAAATGCCTGGGCATGGCCATGCTTTTTTTCACAGAAGATCTGGGCTGAAGGGTAAGAAAAACAAACGAGGGACAGGACTGGCCCATCAGGCCCTCTTCTCAAAGTGTGTGTAATCTTTCCTTCACTTACGCCCAGGAAGCACCACATAGCTCCTCCCTGCCAGCCTCCTGCCTATGATGTCAAGAGCCTGGTCCCCAGGCCCCAGCAAAGACAGGCGCAGCTCCACGGGGACGCCCCAGCCAGGTGTGCAGTGCTGTGCTAAGCAGCCTGCCAGCCTCAACAGATGGCAGAGCGGAATCGCCATCCATCACAGCCGTAAGTGGCCAACTCCCCTCCCGGTACCCCAGACAAATGGTTCCACTTCTCCCTCCCTCCCCGAGTCCTGCCATCTACCACCCCTGCCAAGCAGCCAGGCAGAGCCGTTTACTCAGTGAGTTCTGCGTGCAGAATGTGGGGGAAGGCAGAGCTGAGCGACATGTGGAGACACATCCATCATCACTGAAAGCCAACGGCTTGCTCCACATGGCAATGCAGAGAGTGCCAGCCCTCGTGTGTGTGTGTGTGCGTGCAAGTGCATGTCTGTGTGTGTGAGCATGTACATGTTTGCGTGTGTGCCTGAGTGTGTCGTGTGTATGTATGTGTGAAGTGTATATGAGCATGTTTGTGTATGTGTGCGTGTAAACACCGTCCCATCTGCCCAGCGGGTCCTGGTGGGCTTAGTTCTTACAAGGAGGGACAGTCTTGCCTCTCAGTGACAGCCCATCTGCCTGCCTTTGCCCTGGATTAAGCTCCAAAGAGCAGTAATGACCAGACACCTCAAGGCTCTGGGATGGGCTGGACTTCAGCTTTTGTGTCCGTTTGTCCACATATTAGGCCATGTTGCAGGATAGGGGTCAGGCCAAGTGTCAACCAAATATGAGGTCATGTGCCAGGCCTCTTGGCAGGTCATATGGGTGAGAATATGGGTCAGACCACCTGTCAACCATTGGTCAGACCACGAGTCCCCACTGAGGTCCAGAAATTAAAGCCACTGCACTGATTAGGTAACTTGAAATCTCTATCCAAGGGCTTTTCCCCAAGGAGAAGGAAAACATGGATGGGATAGAGCACCAACTCCCAGCGTTGCTACTTCCCAACTCTGGAACCCTGACTTAATGACTTAAATTTCCAAAGCCTCAGTTAACAAACAACAAACTGAACAACACTTCTGTGTCCAGCAGACGCTTAGTGAATGGCTTAAAAAAGGAGAATGCACTCAACACATGGCACCGATGAGCTCTGGGGCACTGAGGAACAGCTAGATAAGCACCAGCAGGGAGAGAGTGTCAGGGCAGCAGGCAAAAGGGGGACTTTGGTAATCCCTGGTGAGGGGACAGGTGAGAAACCATATGGGATGAAAGTAGTCAGATTAAATGTGTACAATTGGGCCATCGAAAGAATTTGTTAAAGATTCTCAGACTGGCCCTCTCCTGCTTACAGTGTTCCTAAGTGACACAAGTGAGGACGTATTAAAGCACCTGGGTCAATTCCATGAATAACCCAAAACAAGACAGGAAGCTCCTTTATCTAAATGGCACATCCCAGGCTCACCACTGATGGACCAGCACCCAGATGGCCCCTTCATTAGGCTCAATTTAACATTCTGCTCCTACATTCAAATATCAGATTCTCAGGCACAGTAGTTGGAGGAACCTGAACTGGCAAAGTGCTTGTGAACGTGAGCTTACAATGTCCTACTCACCCAGATCATCTCTCAGGTCCTAGGCAAAGACTTCCCAGACATCCCTTCACACATGTCTCCCTCCTAGTGCCTCTCATACTGGATCCCAGTTCCATTCTCTCTCCCCAGCTAGTCAGTGCCTTCCCATGAGGTTGGGATTAGGTCTGATCCTTCTCTCATTCATATCCCCAGAGGCTACCAAAATACCTCACTCAAATAGGGAATGAGTGAATGAATAAATGAATGGATGGATCCTTTCATTATAGTTTGAACTGTCCACGTGCTCCATGTGAGCCAAGAGAGTTGTATGGCTCTTTACAAAATGTGACCTTAGTTAGGCGGCATCAATCGAGGTATTGTGACCAGAGCAGTGGAGGAGACAGTCCTTCTCTATTCTATGCTACACAGAAAGAATGCCCAGAAGAGAGAATTGAGAGTGAAGGTCAATTCTAAAAATACGTGCCAAGAAAAGCATTCAAGAAAACCAGGAAGTGGAGCATCAGCTCACAAGAGCTATCTGTAAATACGTGAAAGATTGTCAGAAGGAAGCCTTGTGCAGCCTCTCTCTAGGGGTCTTTCACATCCCACAATCTCCCCCAAGCTTAGGAGTCCTGGTTGCCCCACCTGGTCACAGCCAGTGGAGGCATCGGACTTCATGACATGGCCCATGGAGGGACAGAAGCAGGAGGTGGAGTCTGAGGCCCAACTGGTGGCTTCTGGAACAGAGGGTTATCCTGACCCACAAGCGGGCAACTTGGCATTGCTGGGTCAAGCAAGAGAATTGGCAAATCTCCCTAAAATAATAAATCTAAATTCCGAACATAACTTCATTTCAACTTCATAGCCCAAACTTATGTGTTTACTTCAGGGAGGAAGTGCTATTTTGTGGTTTCCAGGACAATGAAGTTCATAATTTTTTCACACCTTTCAGAGCAGGTGACAGCTTGCTTATAAAACCTAATTCATTGCCATGCATGTCTTCAAGCTGCACTTTAATACATGCACCAATAACACATCACAATAAGGTTAAAGACAGACACTCCCTCCCTCCGCCCCAAATAGGCATTTTCTGGATCCAGCCATCCAAGGAGAAAACCATGCCAAGCAGACACCTCAAGCGAGGCCTCTGGAAACTAGCAATAAGAGAGGCCTCCCTATGTAATTTCCTCTTGGACCAAGTACCACCTCCTCACCCCCCTCCCCAACTTAATTGCAGGAAGAATTGTTATGCTAATTAGCATTATTCACAGAGTTAACAGAGCACGGGGCCTAAATTTAGATCCCCTGAATTCACTGGGAGTTGACAAAGATGCTGGTGGGGAAGGGGAGGTCCTGGGATGGGGATGCTCAATGGGGCTGCAGGTTAGTGGAGGGGGAGACAAGCAGGGGCCCCCTATCCCATCTTTGTGCTTACTGGGGTTTTTAAATCACAACGGAAAGCCTGTGGATCTTGGCAGGGAGGACTCTGAGAAGGCAAGAATCCTCTGCCAAGGGAATATTGAGCAGAAAAGAAGGGAAACCTGTGTGTGCTGGGTGGCCGCTGTGTGCCAGGCTAGATACCTAGGCTGTGGGTGGGAGCCGGTGCAGTGGAGCAGCTCTGTCTTTCATCCAGACTTAACTCTGACTTAAAAGCTGAACAGTTTCAGGAAACTTACTTGGCCTGTCTGGGCCCTAATGTCTTCCTCTGTTGTGGGGTTCGTAATATCTACTTTGCAGGACATCTGTGAGGGTTAAAGGTGTGATGCAAAGCACCCAAAACAGGTCCTGGCCTGAAGGTAGCCATGCTTGCTGGCTGGGATGATGGCGATGAAGAAGAAGGAGAACTTGGAAGGGAAAACCCACCATCACCACCACTACCGCCCTAGGAGGAAGGAATGACCAGTTTTGCTTTGTAAGTAAGGAAATTGAAGCTCAGAGAGGTTGAGGAGCCTGCCCAGGGTCAGAAGTCTCACAGAGCTGAGACTCAAACCCTGAACTATCTGTTTCTAACAAATGCAGGGTTTATTCCTCTTGTCCTGGAGCTCCGGTCAGTGCTGGAGGGAACAGCAGCTCAGCCCAACTCTGGTCACCCTCCTATCACCTCTCCACCGCTGTCCTAAGATGAATCCAGTGAAGGCCAGGAAAGCCCAGGCTGGGTCAGCTCTGCCTCCTCTCTCCGACCCTATCACCTCAGGGGTGAGCAGAGGGAACCAGTATACCTGGGCCCTTTCATACACGTATGCCCTCCCCCATGTCACGGAGAGGTAGGAGAGCATGATGGTTGAGAGCATAAACTCTGCCCAGGCTGGAATCCTAGCTCTCCATGACCTTGGGCGACCTCTCTGGGCCTCAGTTTCCTCCTCTGTAAAATGGGGATAAAACCAGAGCCTACTTTACATGGCTGTGGTGAGGATTCAATGAGTTCCTCTATGTTAAGCACTCACAACAGAGCTCAGCACATATGAGGAGTTATATGACTCTAAGTTGTTGTGAGATTCTGGAGGTCTGCAGACCAGCCTTGCCTAAGGCCCTTGCCTTGAGATTCCACCTTGCGGTTCCGAAACCAGTTTTCACTGTTGACTCCTGATGGGAGAGTCTTCAATGAGATGTCTAAGATTGAGAAATGTGAGACACTTCGTCCCTCTGAGAAGGAAAAAGGTCTTAGAGCTGAAAGTGCAATCCCCATCCCTATAGGTCTCCAGGCTCTGAAGACACCCCTGTGCCCCATGGGGCTTCCCACCTGCAACCTGAATTCCCAAGGGATGCTCAGCACTGGGGCCTTCCTTTATAGTCTGAAAGCAAAGCTAAGTCTCCGCTTCAACTAAAACTTAGCTGCGAAATGCTGGCCGGCTGCACAGACCTGTGTGCATCTGAGTCACGAGGTCTGTGGGAACGCTTTGGACTCCTGGCAGTGAGGAGATGTGGGTTCAAATTCCTGCTCAGATCCCTACTAGCTATGGGCCTCAAGCAAGTCTTGAGCCTCTTGGAGTGCCAACATCCTCATCTTTAAAATTAAAAGGAAAATTGCTCTAGTGCAGGCTGGCTATGCAGATTAAACATGATAATGTGATGTTGCTGATTGAACTGGCAAGTGCCACACACACAGGAAGGATTACTACTGTTATCCCAGAGTGTGGTCCCAGGTGTACAGCTGTGGATGAGATACCTCTGGCAGGTCCAGCTGCGTGGGAATGAATGTGGGGGGCCTACATTCTTTGGCCTCCCCCAGCCTCTGCTGTTGACCAGTCTTTAATCTCACAAACACTGTGGTTTCCTGATGTCCATCCTCCATTCTGCTTCTTCTCATTCTATAGTGATCTGATCCACCCACCAAACCCTCAGTGACCACCTCTAAGCTGAGAACTCACTCTCAAAGTGCCACCTCTAGGGTAGTTTTCTCTCTCAAGCTCCAGAC
>NW_011888817.1:13020492-13023266 GCF_000151845.1 Pteropus vampyrus
GATCCACCCACCAAACCCTCAGTGACCACCTCTAAGCTGAGAACTCACTCTCAAAGTGCCACCTCTAGGGTAGTTTTCTCTCTCAAGCTCCAGACTCATTTATCCAACTCCCTCTCTGACTTCCTGCCCAGGGCAGCCCACTGGCCTTTCCAGCCTCACAGGCCCCAACCCGAACTTACCATCCTCTCACACCCTTAAATCTGCTCCTTCTCCCTGTGCTCCATCTTCAGTGAACGATGTCAACACATCCCCAGTAGCTAAAGCCAGAACCTGGGAGTCACCCTGGATTCTTCCTTGCCTACCCCATACATCCATCCAATCAAGTCCTCCCAACTCCACCTCCTAAATTGCTCTTGAATCCAGCCACTGCTCCCTCAGCCTTGGTCCAAGCCTACTCATCACACCTGGACCAAGGCATAGCTGACCACACATGGAGACAGAGCAAGTGCTAGGAGAACAGCACTTGCTCTGTCTCCACGTGTGGTCAGCAAGTTCCTTCTAAACAGCAAATCTGTGGCCCTCTCCTGCTTAAACAATCCCGAAGGCTTCCTATAGCCACAGGTCTAAGTCGGTACTCCTGAGCAGGCCCTACAAGGCCTCCATCATCTAAGCTCCAGGGTGTGGTTCATTCTGTCCCTGAGCTGGAGGAGAGCAAGGTGGAGGTGAGCACATTCAGAGAAGTCACATGCAGGATGAATATTTGACTTACACTTAAACCGAGCTCCAGCTGTGTGCTGGGTTCTGTGTGAAGCATTTGACGTGCGTTTCCCCATTTCACCTTCCCCATAACCCTCTGTGATAGGCACCACCACTATGTGGTGGGCAGAACAATGACCTGCAAAGATGCCCACCTCCCACCCCCACCCCTGAATCTGTGACTACGTCACCTCACGTGGCGAAAGAGACTTTGCAGGTATATTTTCTTTAAGGATCCTGAGATGAAGGGATTATCCTGATTCCTGGGTGGGCCTAGTATAATCACAGGGTCCTTCTAAGAGGAAGGCAGGAGGAGCAGAGTCAGAGGAGATGTGATGATGGCAGAAGGCGAACGTGCTTTGAAGATGGAGGAAAGTGCCATTAGCCAGGGGACGCAGGTGGCCTCTAGAAAGGCAAGGGTTCTCCCTGGAGCCTCCAGGAGTAATGCGGTGCTGAAACCCCTTAATTCCTTAACACTCATTTTGAACAGCTGATCTCCAGAACTGGAAGATAACAAATTAATGTTGTTTTAAGCCTCGAAGTTCGTGGTAATTTATTACAGCATCCAAAGGAAACTAATATAGATAGGGAACAGGGACACAGAGGGTGCCAGTAACTATTCAGAGTTAAGCAGTGAGTAAGTGGCAGAGTCTCAATTCGAACTCAAGCCTAGAGTCCTGGGACAGGAATCTCATGCAAAAGAGGACAGAGAAAACTGGGTCTGACTGAAAATTCTGGAATGAGTTCCCTATTGCCAGGGGTATTCAGATGAGGCTGAAAATTATTTACCAAAGTGTCCTAACAGAGATTTCTCTATCAAGTGTTTGTTTGCTCCAGGACAATGGTTTTTAGGTCACCTAGTAATAGAAACTTCCTGGAACCCCTAATTAATATAATCCAGATCAAAGAGGACCATCCCTGTTGGGCTTGGATGGGGAAGGGGACCCTGCCTCCTGGGCTGCCCCTCTCCGCCATGCTTCTGCAGTACTCTAGGAACAGTGTTTGAAAGCACTGGCCTGGAGACTTTCTGAGGTTCCTCCAGATCTGAGGTCCCAAGAACTTGAGAATTTCTCTGGAGACACATGCAGGGAACAGTCGGTATCTCTCTGAGCCTCTGCTGTAGGTGGCGGGAGCCAGGGAAGGTTTAAGAGGCTGTTGCAGACACTACTAATGATTTTTGGTTACTTAATTCTCCTAGAGCGTTGACAGGTCGCCATAACTTAGGGTTTATTTGCTTTCTCTTGAATGTCACATATAATTCTTGTCGAAATGTTTATTTGCTTAATGCAACTTTTAGTGCTTGGATAATTTATTTCTTCTATTTGTCAGCCAGGAGGAAAGAAGGCTACTTTTAGCCTCTGGCAGATTGTGGAAAGTAATACAGTGGTCCCCACTCTTTTATCTCCATGACATGATGGGGTATCTTGGCTGTCACACAACTTTCCTGGAGAAAAGCAAAGTCCCCTCCATTTCAGGGCCTCCTGTCCCTCCTGCACAGTCTGAAAGCTCAGTTCCATCCAGACACAGAAGTTTTGTTTTCTGCAAAAAGAGCAGCCAATGAGGAGGTGAATTGTGTCATAACATGCCATTTTAGGAAGCAAAAATCAATTCTCTGGATGCAATGTCATTTCCAAATCAAGTCAATGCCATGAGTTGTGAGGAAATTCAATTCCGTCAACACGAATTGAGTGCCTACTATGTGCCGGGCACTCTGCTGGGCTGGGGCTTCAGCAATAAATAAGCTTGCGTTCCTGCCTTCGAGGAGATAAAACCAGTTGTGAGCCAGGTGTGTAAACCAATAACCACAGTGCAATCTGGGCCGTAACAGGGAAGCGGACGGAGCGCTGGGAGAATGTGGAAAGGAGGAGCCATACTGCTCTGGGAGCCAACAAAGATGGCAGGTGGCATGGGACACAGCTTCATATTGTCCCAGGGGGAAGGGGGAAGGGGGAAGGCATTGCAGACATAGGGATCCCATTATTAGGAAAGGCAGATTGATATGGGGTGTACTGTGAGGGACATCAGAGGACATGGGCTGGAGAAGGTGGAGGCCAGATCATGGCAGGCCTTGGATGCTA
>NW_011888817.1:13024951-13027061 GCF_000151845.1 Pteropus vampyrus
TAAGAAAATTGCTTAACCACTCTGTGCCTCAGTTTCTTAATCTAAACAGGGATGATAATAATAGTGCCCACCTTATGTAATGGTGAAGAAAGTTAAATGAGGTAATTACATAAAGCACTTAGCACAGCATCTTGAACTTAATAAGCACTCACGAAATAAGTGGCCTTTCTTTATTTCTTTCTTTATTTTATCATCATTGCCTTTATAAAAGGAGCTCCAAAAGCCAGAATGTGTGACAATCCCAGCCATGTCCAGCAGACACCTGAATCAGCAGAGTACATTTTGGTCCAATACTGGGAAGGAACACCTCTGCTGTCAATTCATACACTAGGCCCCAGAAGACATGAGGCTGCCCCCAGGCTCTGACCACCTATATCCTGGCGGCCCACACAGGCAGAGCCAAGGTCACACCCTCAAACTATGGTGATCTCACCAAACTCCCAACAGGGGCAGTCCCACTGCAAGAACCAGCTCATTCTTCTTGAAGTTCCACTCTAGCCTGGAAGAAGAGCCTCCTCTTCTCCTGGGGAACCTTATCACCAGGGAGGGTCTGTTCCCTAGAGCTCCTTCACAGGAATCAGATCAGGACCTGATTGAGGACCCCAGACTCTCCCTAGAGGTCTGACAGAGATGCTCCCTTCCAAATACCCGGAGCTGCAAGCTCCTCTCCCCACTTCTGTGTTCACGAGCTCCTACTAAGAATCATCCCAGGGAACACAGCAGCCAACTCTCCACATTCGTTTCAAGGAATAGAAACTCTCAAATAACAAAGAACCCAAAAGTCATTGCTAATCACATTTGCATAATATGATTTTTTTTTCAGCAGATTTACCTTCCTAATTATGCTTGTCTCTAGCCAATATTAAAGTGATTTTGCATTCCCCGAACACACTGGTGATGAGCGGGGCTGCTCCAGAAGTGGGTGGGGAGCCAGGCTAAGTCATCCTGGAGGTGGAGGTTTTGCCAAAAAGTGGATAATTCCCAGGTGAGGAATTAATAAGGCCCACCTACATTGCTAGTGGGGAAGAAAAGTAACAACTGACATTTGTACAGGGTTTTACAGCTCACAAAGGACTTCCACAAGTATCACCTCATTTGATCTTTACAATAACCCTGCCACCCAATCTACAGGCAGAGAAACTGAGGTTACCTATCCT
This sequence comes from Pteropus vampyrus, assembly GCF_000151845.1. Lineage (NCBI taxonomy): Eukaryota > Metazoa > Chordata > Mammalia > Chiroptera > Pteropodidae > Pteropus > Pteropus vampyrus. The sequence continues at coordinate 13,026,109 of NW_011888817.1, forward strand.
AAGACATTTAGGGGTAAAGCCAGGACTTCCACCCAGATCTCCTGGATCCAAACGTCCCTCTTTAGGGACAGTTTAAGAGAAGCCCTTCTTAAGTGCACAACCTCTACCACAGATGTAGATACTGAAACAATGAGAAGTCATGGCCCAATTTGCCTCCCTGGATCCACACCCCTCGGCACTCTCCCTTGCACACTAACTCTAGAACTGACCGTGTGACTTATTTTCATCAGTAAGACAGTATAAGACAGTATATGTCACAAGCAGAAACTTGAAAAGTGCTTGCTCCTTGGATGTTACCTCATGCTGTTCTTGGATTCCTTCAACTGAACAAGCACAGGCTAGTCTATTGGGAGATGAGGGACACATGGTTCGGTCACCTTCATCGCCCCAGCCAACAGCTATGTAACCATCAGACATGTGTGTGAGGCCATTTGAATCCATCCAGGCCCAGTTAATACAGAAGTGACTAAGCTGAGATCGGCCAAGTGAGCCCAGATCATAAAACTGGCCAGCTGCCGCTAAGTGCCAGGATGGTTTGTTACACAGCAAAAACTAACTGATACAGGTAGCAACAGAATATCCTAGATTCTCACTGCAGGAGAACAATTGGCAAGGAATGTTTCCATACACAGTCAAGTCCACTCTCTCTCCCTGTTCTGCTATTCCTGAGCTTTGACCCAGCCTAGACTATTTCTTCACCCCAAAGACCTTGATTTGCTCAGTTCTGAAGTTTTGTTCTCAGAACCTATAGGTGTATTTCTTAATCTGCCATCTCACATTCTATAAGCTCTCTTCCTTAGTAAATCCCAATTACTGGCCCCCACCCACTCTTTGCCACTATGGAAACCCTGCATGAAGTTAGCCAGAAATTCAGAGACAATTGCTCAAGAAAACTAAGCCAGAGTTTGAAAGATTTATAGGCAAATCTAGACAGCCATCAAAGTCAGCCTTAT
>NW_011888817.1:13031951-13041054 GCF_000151845.1 Pteropus vampyrus
AGGACTAGAGACAGTCCCTGGCTGGATAGCACCTCCCAGTGACAACTCTACAATAAGGAAGAAGGGGGACACAAACCCATGGTGGACAAAACACATGGTCACTTTTGCTCAAGTCTGCAAGTGTTTATAGATATATCATGGGTGCATAGTAAGTAGTTACAACAGCTACTTCTACTACTGCTGCCACCATGACTACTCCCATTGTTGCTTTTGCTATTTTATTAATAGTTGCTCTGTGAAATAGAGATAATGATCCCAATCTTACAGAGCTGTGATGAGCGTTAAATAAAGATATGAAAGCATCAATAATAATACCTATGTCTTCCTCCTCCCATATCTAAGTCCCCAACCAAGCCTAGAATACTTCCTAGGGTCAGGCCCTCCTAGGCTGAGCTCCTGCTCAAAAGCCACACATAGGGCTCAGCACCTTTCTAAATTGGTAGCCAGCCCCTCCTGTTCGCTCCACCCCGACCCTAAGGTTGTGTAGGGCGCTTGTCTACTCTCTTAACCTCCTAAGAACCACTAGAAACAGTTTCCCAGGTCAGGCTCACCTGATCTATTCATGGTCAGAACAGAATGCTCTCTGCTCACTTCTCTCTGGAGCTCAAAATGGACTCGAACTAAGAAATAAAATGGAATTTTATGCATTATCTCCTATTCCCCCATCACTATTTCTTTTTGAATATAAATGACGTTTCAGGTGGCTATTTTCCAAGTTCCCCTCTCACCATCCCATTCACTCAATTTCTATTAATTCCCACTCCCTCCCACTTTTTCTCTGAAATATTTACTATTGGAAGGACTTTATTTGCAGGAGCAGGTCTCCCAGAAGTTTCAGGACACCCACTTAAACATAGCTCTTCCTAAGACTAGTTAATTAAAGGTCAGAATGGCAAAATGGATTAAAGACTTGAATACAAGACCTGGAACAATAAAACATGTAGAAGAAAACATAGGCGTTATGCTTCTAGACATCAATTTTCACAATGTTTTGTGGGCAGAGGATCTGAATAGAAATTTTTCCAAGGAAGACTTACAAATGGCCAACAGGCACATGAAAAGATGTACAACATCACTAATTATTAGGGAAATACAAGTCAAAGCCACAGTGAGATAACGCCTCACACCTGTTAGAATGGCTTTTAGCAAAAACGCAAGAAATAACCAGAATGTGGAGAAAAGGGAACCCTCCTACATTGTTGGTAGAAATGTAAATTGGTGCATCCACTACGGAAAACAATACAGAGATTCCTCAAAAAAAAAAAAATTTAAGAGTAGAACTACCATGTGATCCAACAATTCCTCTTCTGAGCATTTATCCTAAGATTATGAAAACACTAATTCAGAAGATATATGCACCCGTGTTCACTGCAACATTATTTACAATAGTCAAGATATGGAAACAACCTGTGTCAATTGACAGATGAATAAGTAAAGAAATACACACACACACACACACACACACACACACACACACACACACACACACCCCACAAAATGGAATACTACTCAGACATTAAAAAAGATGAAATATTGACATTTGCAACAACATGAATAGATCTTGATGGTATTATGCTAAGTGAAATAAGTCAGATGGAAAAGGACAAAATCATATGATTTCATTTATATGTGAAATATAAAACAAAAAGAAACAAATAAACAAAATAAAACAAAGAAAGGCAAACTCATAGATGCAGACAACAGTATGGTGGTTATCAGAGGGGAAATGAGGGGAAGGTGAAATGGGTAAAGGGGGTCAAAGGGTAACAGATGGAAATTAGACTTTCGGTGGTGAGAATTTTATAATATATACAGATACCAAATTATAATCTCGTATCCGAAACTTATATAATGTTATTAATCAATGTTACCTCAATTAAATAAATAAATAAAATTTTTAAAGAAGTGATTCAGTATGTAAAAGTTTAATAACTAGAATATACCTGAAAACAAAGAGAATAAAAATAAGATTGTGGAATGAAATTAAATAAATTATAAAGTATCTTTTGAAATTCTTAATGCCATAATTAAAGAAAAAATTTTCTTGTAAAAAATTAAAAAATAAAGGTCAGCATGGGCCTTCTGGACAGGCAGTGGGGAAAAGGCAAGAGGAGAAATCCAAAGAGAAGAATAAATGAGGTGAGACAGGATTAATCATATATGCATTCCACTCCACCCTCTTTCTCCAGAATACTGTAGTGGATTTGAATTCTTGTTCTGCCTCCCTCGCTATGTGATTTTCAACAAATCATTCAACTTCCCTGAACCTCAGTTTCTTCATCTATAAAATGGAGTTCCAATGGCCACCTCACAGAAATACTGAGACTATGAAACAAACTTAACATATGCAATACAATCAGCACAGTGCATGGTGCTTAATAAAGTGACCAATAAATAATAATTCCCTTTGCCTTTCTCCTTCCAAAAGAAATGCTGAGTAAACTTTCTGAGTCTGAGGTTAACTAATTTTTCTAACAAAAACAGGACTTTCCTGAATTCAAAAGTAGTACATTGTGAGTATATTTTTAAGCAACAGAACTTTTGCAATGCTTCTGAGGCTGTGCCAGGACCATGGGCAGGAAAGAGTAGCCACAGAAGAAAAATATCTTGTTGTATAGACTTTATACTAAGCTGCCAGTATTGGATTTTTTAATCTACGAAACAGTAAATTTTATACAGTTCAACCTAAATCTAATAATAATAACAGTAAATGCTTATATATTGCTTACTATGTACTAAGCCTGGCTCTAAGCATCTTGGTGCTCATTAAATCTCATGACTGCAAGGTAGGTCCTACTATAAATCCGTTTATAGTGAAGGAAACTTTAACACAGAGAAGTTAAATGACTTGCCGGAAATCACATAGCTAGTGACTGGCAGAGTTGGGATTTGAACCCAGGTACTCTAGCTCCAGAGGCCGTGATTTAAGCCACATTTTACTTCCTCCTGTATGAATAATTGAGAGGCTTCCTGAGGAGGATCCCGTGCATCCATTTGGCTCTCAGATGAGCAAGGAGGAAGGAGCCTGCAAAGCCTGGTCACCAGGAATGCCCAGAGGGAGGAGAGAGAGGCTATCACCCAGCAGTCAGCCTTCAGTCCTGAGCCTGCCATAGAAAGAGTGATATCGCTCCCTACAAAACTACAAGGCAGGTACTGGCAGGCGCTCGGCCCCGCCCTCTTTCCTGAGCATTTCATTTCCTTGTCCTTTGTGGCATGACTCTCATAAAACTATTCATTTCTTAATTCTGATGGCAGAAAGGATTTAATCAAGTTGCTTGAATATGACGACAGCTTCCCGCTAAGCCAGCTACCTCCCGAGGGTCATTGGGAGACCATGCCCTGTTAATATTTAGCTCCAACAGCAAACATTATGGCTTTCAATTTAGAAGATTATGCTTCTGGTTAGTTATGTATCGTATGTGTGCGCGCGCGCTCACTGGGTGGCTCATCTCATCAGTGCGGGAGCATTTTGCCAGGGTTGTAAAAAAATGCCATTTTCTCTGTGAGCCCTTTCCACTCAGTGATCCAATGAAGTAACATTGGGATCAAAACCGTGTTCTGCAAAATAATTGATCTATTCATAAGCTCACAGGCTTGCATTCCAACCACCCAAAAGAGCCATTTTCAGGGAAAGCCAGGGGCAAATGTGATAGGTGACTGCGGAAACGGACCAATCTAAGGCCGCCCTGGTCTGTGGAGCTTGAACCGCGGAGGGAGGCTTGGAGCTGTCCGTGGTGCTGAACCACGCTGTCCCAGAATTTCAAGGGAGTGGGAATGAACACCGGCTAGGGAGACGGACTGATTGTCTGGGGAGCTGTGCCCATTCTAGGGTTTTGGATCATTACATTTTCCTTCTTTCCAGGGCTCCCAATCCTCTCGCTAATTCTGGATTTAATACTCAAGCGCCTTCTCTCCTGCTTGCTCTCTTTGGCAGTTGCCTTCTTCCTGAGGAGCTTGTTCCTACTAGCCATTTCATGATTTTTCTTTTTCTTTTTTCTTTTCTTTTTTGTTTGCCCTCTTCCTTAAAATGGCACAGAGCCTCTGGTGGGTCTGAAAGCTCACTATTTCAGAAACACGGACCCATCTTTATTCCTTTTACTCACGCTTCCTCTCTCTCAATTTCTCTGTCTCATCATTGTCTCCACCCCTGCCTTGCTCCTCCCCTCTTGCCCTCCCCTTGCTTTCTACATCCCTTTCCTTCTTTCCCTGTCTCCACCTTCTCTGCCCCTTCCTTCCTGCTTCTTTGACTCGCTCCATCTTCCTTCTCTTCTCTCTCTCTCCCTCTCTCTCAATCCGGCCCCACTTCTCTTTGCCCCCTTTGCCCTTCCTCTTCATCTATCTCCTTCATAGTCTCGCTTAGTATGTCCATCTCTTCGTCTCTCTCCATTACACTTTCTCTTTTCCCTCTCTTTTCTTCTCTCACTATGTCCTCCCTCTTTTCTATTTCCCTCACTGGCTCCTTCTTTCTCTCCCTGCTTTGTCTCTTTTTATTTATTTATTTATTTATTGCCTCTCTCTCTCTCTCTTTCCTTGTCATCCCTCCCTCTGTCCATCCTTCTATCTCTCTCCATTTTTCTGTGCATAATTTCTCTTCCTCTTTCCCTCTTTGCCCTTTCTCTCTCCCTCTGCCTTTCCCTCACTCCATTCTTGTTCCCTTCCTCCCTTTCTCCATCTCTCTTTCCCCTCCCATTCTCTCTTTCTCTGAACACAGCTCTCCTCTCTAGGAGCCCCCAGCTGCCTGGTGAATTCATTTCAGCAGCTATTAGGGATCAGCACCTGCCCTGATACTTGGTGGGGAAGATGAGTTTGAGATAAGATGGGCTGTTTCAATCTCAGCACATCTGTAATTGCATTACCATTAAATTGCACCATTTTCCAAAGGTGAGAGCCCAGGGCCCTTGTGCTGAGTGTCTTCTGTAAATCCACTGCCAAGTCCTGCATGATGTGGAGGCCCTAGGCAGAGGAGAGAGTAGACCCAGCTTGATTTGGCCACCATATTAATCCCCTTTATCATTAGTGTCTCTTGTTTTCCATTTTATTTTAAAAGTTAAAGAACCTCTGGGAATCATTATTTCCAATTTTCTCATCTCACAGATAAAGAAACTGAAGCTCAAAGAAAGGAAGGGAATTGCCTAAGGTCACACAAGTATGAGCCACTGAGTCTGCTGATGTCTCTCATTCTGCAGCCTTCCTGCAAGTTAGGACTATAATAGGGAAAGGTGGGAGAGGTGCAAAAACAGGATCCAGGATTTTCAGGTTCTAGGAAGGGTGACTTTGCCCAATATGCAAAGATCTAGTAGGCAGGATGCAAAAATGGCCCATGGGGCAGAAGATAGCAACATCATGACTTCTTGTGGTCTGTCAGGTTTGGCCAGGGATACAGAGAACAGGATTCAGCCCTGAGGAGAGGACAAATCTGTCAAAAACTAGATGGGGATTGGGCATATTAGTGCTCCAGACAGATGGGTTGCTATGCAAAGCAGGACACTATTTCCACCTAAGACCTGGGAGACACAACCAGGAAATCAATGCAGAAGGCAGCACATAAACCAAGGCAATAATGCAGGGGCTGATAGTGGGGACTGTAGTCCAAGGACCCACCAAACTTGTGCCTGTGTGGAGGGAGAAGCTGGAAAGGATGGAAACTGGACTAATGGAGATCAGTTTGGTCTGGAGCCTGGAAGCAGGGGAGGCAGGACACAGATTTTAACTGAGGGCAGATTCAGAGGAAGAATCAAGCACACAATGAGTTAGACATCAGGAAGAACTACAGACAGAATGTTATAAGAGAAAAGCAAATGAGCCTGGGGAAAGGCCAGTACTGGCACAAAACACCAGCATTAGAGCTCCAGGAGGCCAGAGAAGGTGTCACCTGGAACCGGAGTCTGTCCTATGGGTTCTGCTTTGCCTTGTTGGTGCCCTATTTCCTGCTCCTTAAGGAAAGTAGATACAGGATCAAACACAGCCCAGGCTTATCCTGCACCAGGGCATCATTCCCAATGCCCACCTACTGTCAGCCACCCGAGGAAGGATGGGTTAGGGACTGGGGGCTAGGAATAACAGGGAGATCATTGCCACAGTGGTCTCCAATGAGTCTGGGAGTCCAGTGCTCCAATGAGTCTGGGAGCCCAGCAATGCCCACTCCCTAGCCCCAGCACCAATGGCAGCAGGAACCTAAACCAAAAGGCTGAGCAGATGCAGGACCCCAACACATCATCCCCAGCTCCAGGGCTGGGAGCCCAGCAAACAAACAAACAGCCAGCAAATGTGTTTCTGTGCCCCAGGGTCAGCCTGCCATAGTGGCTACACCTGCTTTGGCAAAGCAGTTACTTTGAAGCCCAGCCTGATGCAGACAGAGTGTGCAGCACCCAGGGACAAAATAGGGGGGCTTAATGATGTGAAATAGCTCTGCGTATAATCTGGGTGTACTACAAGGGCTGCTGAGAGCCTCTAAAAGCTTCCCAGCCTGGCCCACTTCTGAGGCTGGCCCATTATGTTGTTTGCTGCCTTGTGATCAGGATGAAGCCAGCCCTGCCAGCCCCGGCTCCATCTACACTGCTCCTTCCCCCCAACTCCAAGCACCAGGGGACCCCACCACAGGTCACTGGGCACAAGGCCAGCTGCCCCAGCAATTCTTAGATAAATCAATTAGGATAAACGAGCTTAGTGATGTATGATGCCCTTGCTCAACTGCATGCCTTCTGAACTATTAGTTCTCTGGAGAAGATTAATTATGGAGCGCCATACTAATGCTCGTTTAATGGAATCTGTTATTTAAGTTTAAGAACAACAGGTATTGAATGTATGAGAGTTAGATATCTGTTATGTGCATCCCAAACCAGGGGCAATGGATGGAGCTAAACTGAGGATAGACTTGTTGAAACAGAAAGAAATCTAGTAATCAGTCTGAATCCTGCAGAAGGTTGTGCCCAGTCTGGAAGTTTTCCTTGGGATTAATTGCATATGTTTGTAGAATTAACTTTTCACCCTCTTTGAACAAGCATTCTTAAGTTGGTAGAAACAGAGTAGGAAAATGGAGAAGGAGATGTTGAAGGGAAGAGGCTGAGAGACCTTAAATAAGTCATAGAGAGGGGCGCAGACAAAAAGAGCTCTACTGATTTGGGGTCATATTAATAGAGATGTATCATGAGCAAAGGAGGTTTTGGTCTTGCCCTAGAAGTCATGTTTCCCAAGCGAGATTGACGAGTTGGGACATGTGAGGTGGACAGTAGCCAGAATGTCTGAAAACTGAATCCCATGAAAGTTGCAGGTAGCTTCTAGGAGATGAAAACGGGGGAAGCAAAACCAGGGGTCATTCATTCTCTAAAGCAGTGGTTCTTAGCCCTAGCTGCTTAGAATTACCTGAGAGAAACTTTAGAAAACATTAATGTTCAGACTTTCCTCCCAGAAATTCTGATTCAATTGGTCTGAGATGGGCCCAGCCTTTAGTATGTTTTAAAGGCCTCCCAGGTGATTCTAATATGCAGCCAAGGTCGAGAACCACTGTTCTAAAGGATCTCAGGTAGGAGGGATGACACTTACCATGTGCAACTCCAGAGATCAGAACACATATGGATGGATGGAAGTTTTTGTTCTAATATGTTGGAATCTGGTGGTGGGCGAACCAGCAGAGGATGGGGCTAGAGTGAGCTGAAGGCAGGGGTTTGGACCAAGATCCGGCTGCTTTGTAGAGGGTGTTAGCAATTGAGGCACAGCACTAAGCAGGTAGGACAACAAGAGAGACATAGAGGTAGAAATAACTTGCAACCAGACTCATATTTGTTTACTGAACCTTTGTAAAGGAGAACACAAAAGAGTCAGCCATGTCTCCAGAATTCCCACCCACTAAGAGTCTCATGCGGTTAGGGACAGTGCACTCGGTGTCTCTGGGCAGAAGCAACACTCAGAGATGAATAGAGAGTCAGAGCATCACAGGCCAAGACAGCCTTGGCTGACTATATTCAGGGCCCCAGCTAATTGCCTAGAGGGGCATGGTCCTGATCCCAGGAAGGAGGAGCCTGGCAGGGACTGGGCAGAAGAGCCAGGGCCCCACCCTCCTGGACAAAGGTTTGGGACTGGGTTGCTGTCCTTCAAGAATGAGTCATAATCAGAAGACCCTCTGAACAGGAATAGTGGCAGCATGGTAGGGGGCGGGGGCGGTGAAGACCAAGTCTTCCCTGAACACCTTCTAGAGGCCAGGCCTTGTGTAGCTGCTCCGCATCTATCATTCCTTTACTCTTAGCAGTGGCCCTGCTAGTTATGGGAATTTATGAATATATTATAGATGTGAAAACTGAGGCTCAAAATGCTTAAAAGATCCATCTGATTATAGCTAGATCTGACTGCAAAGCTGTTTCCATGGCCCCAGGTTGAGGGTCCATGCTGCCATGTGATGGGCTGCTGTACCATCTGCCATGTGATGGGCTGCTGGACTGAAGCCAGCAACAGCAGGCATTCAGGTGGAAGGATTATCACCCTGACTTCCTGACAGGCCAGACCCTCCCTGCCCCCAGAAGGGAGGAGACAGAATCTGGAGGAGTCGTCGGAGCCCCAAGAAGTTAAGGTGGTGGCTACAGGATGCTGATGCTGTGTGACATGGAGACTTTGGCAGTAGCTCAGTGCTGTGTGGTGCTAGTTTCTCTAAGCCAGAGATTCTGAGAAGCCTTATGTCATCTACCAAATGGGAATGGAAGCCTCTGTGCTGTCACCTGCCATAGGGAGATGGGAGTAAGAGGTTTGGAAATATTATAGACCCCATATAGGGCAAAATCACCTTGCTCCCTGTGTCAAAACACAATTCCCTAATACCTACTACACACAAACACACACACACATACACAAATATGCACACATACACGTAGATCCAGACACACGAACACGTTCATTTACACACAACCTATAAGTTACACCGTGTTTATTTCCCTGTTGTTATCCCCAAGCCTTTGGTAAAGTCTTGTTTAAATATTCCAGCCCAGTCTCAATTAGGCCAAAGTCTTTCCATGCTTGGGCTAGAATAGCAAATCAAGAGTGGAGTGCCCTTTCATGTACACAGAAGGCACATGATAATAAATATTTGGTAAAGGAGAGAAAGAAAGAAAGAAAG
>NW_011888817.1:13041554-13043394 GCF_000151845.1 Pteropus vampyrus
GAACAGAGAGCCAGGTGAGGCTTGCACTTACATCTCAAGAATTATTTAAGGCCCCAGTGAACTGTCTGGAAGCTCTCCCAGCCTCCCACCTCACCCACTCGCATCTCTTTCTACCCCATTACCCTGCCTTCTTTTCCACATAGCACTTCTCACTACCTGACTTTATTACTCGTGTATTCATTTGTGTGTTACAGTCTGTCTCTCCCACTAGCAGGTAAGCTCCAGAAAGCAGGATTCCCTCCCTCCCTCCCTCCCTCCTTCGTGTTGACCACCACATACCCATTGCCTAGCAGACAATGTCCCTCCACGCAGCAATTCTTGCCTGAGGAATTGCTCTGGGGGGGAGAGGGGCACGATGGGCCTGGGGGAGGGGATATATTCCTAGTGACATGGCTGACTCCTCCATGTCCTCTGCTGCAAAGGTTCAGTAAACAAATGTGAGTTTGGTTACAAATTATTTCTGCCATCTTTCATACAATGGAGTTAACAGCTGGCTGAGCTACAATATAGCAATTGTATAAATTTCGAGGGCATTTTCGTGTTTCAATCTCCTTATGTATTTCTAGTTGACCAAACTTGTTCAAATTACCATTAACTGCAATCCCATCACCTGGCTCACTGGGCAAGAGGGCAGTGGCTTGTGTTTAACTCCTCAAGGGCCATGGAAGGGAGAGGGAAGAGGTCTGGGGCTGGCAAGGGCTAGAGAAGGACCTGTTGTTAAAAGTTAATCAGCTGCTTTAATCTGTACACCTCATTCCTCATTTTCCATTGGAGTCTCTGACCAACTTCCATCCAACTTCTGTATCTGGTCATATCTTTCTTCCTTGGGACCTTAAGGCCATTTCCTGCTACATTTCTACCCAAAATGATGGCCAATAGAACCCCTCCTTAAATATAGTCCTATTCAAATTCAAAGTTTTGTTGTAAACACAGGGAAGGAGAGATGTTGAGAAAGTGGGGGCTCTATTTGGAAAAGTTATAATCTAGTGGGAGTGGGAGAAGAAGAGAAAAATTAAAAGATTTTTAGGGCTGGAACAAAAACTTGTACATCACTCTATTCCTAGCACCCAGCACAGAGGCTGGCACATAGAAGAAACTAAACAATGTTGCTCGAATAATGAATGAATGGATATAATATAAAGACAATGCATAGGCTCAGGACCAGCTAACTGACTTCAAATCCTGGGCCAGTTTCGGAATCTTGGGCCAACACCTAATCACCCTGAGTGGCAGTTTCCTCATCTTTAACACTAGCAGAGCATTCAAAGTGATAAGGTGTCACATGATCCCCTCACAATTTTCCAGAGGGAGAGAACATCTTTTAACTGTCAGTAACATGTTCAGACTGTCAAAAGTATGTAAAGAAGGTACATCAATTGTGAAACGGAAGTCACAGTTCTGTTTATTTTTGCCATGATATAAACTTCATAGATTTTCATTCCAGAAAAAAAAATATATATATACATATATATATATAAATTTTCCACTGCTACATCCAAGAAATCTGGAAACCTCGAACAGTGTAGTCCCGCCCTGCCTAAGGTCTATGCCAGTCAGTGGGGTCTTTGTGACCATTAGCCCTGCCTGGGTCAGCGCTCCCTTCCCTGCAAGCAAAGAGGAAGTGGTCAGAGGGGCGCAGCTCACAGATGATTGGGGAAAAGCCTCCTGCAGGACACATATGAAGTGAGCCTGAGAAAACTGACAGGATTGACTGCATGGAGATGGGGTTGGATAAACTGATCTCCTTTGGTATTGGGCCAGGGAGAACTGGGGATAGTAGTTGGTTCTGTTCTGTCTTAAGCTCAGCCCAGTCCAGCTTTGAGAATAACAACAACAACAA
>NW_011888817.1:13043444-13044662 GCF_000151845.1 Pteropus vampyrus
AGGAATTGAATCCTGCCAACAACTCGCACGTGAGTTAGGAAGTGGATCCTTTCCCAGCACAGCCTTCACGTGAAACTACCGCCCGGTGACACCTCAACTGCAGCCTGTGAGATGACCTGAGCAGAGGACTCCGCTAAGTCATACGCAGATTCCCGACTCACGGAAACTGCAAGATAATAAACATGGATTTTTTTCAGCTACTAAATTCGAGGGAATATTTATTATGCAGCAATAGAAAACTAATACAATTATTATTCCAGTGTTATAGATGAAGAAACCAAGGCTCAGAGAAATCTCCAAGCTTGCCTGGGCCACACAGTGAGTAAGTGGAGGAGCCCAGATTTGAACTAGAGTTATTCTGGCCTTGAAATCGGCATCCTCATCCACCAAGCACTCCTGTCTCCTCCCTGGAACCTGACACTCAGAAGCTAACTGGCCCTCTTGTCACAGGTGGCGAGGCTCCACCATCAGCCCCCTGACCCACCTGTCCGTGGCTCTCCCATTCAGCGATTTGGCTTTATTGGTTTTCGAGGTTTCAGTCACTTCTTAGCAAGAGCCAGTTGAAGCACATTGATCCCATGACTTCTGGTGCCACCTTGGATGGACACACTGACCCTGCTCCCTTCCTTGCAGAAGGTGAAGGTGTACAAGAGGCGGTGGCAATGAAAGAGGCGAGAGAAGGAGGTGGTGGCAGGGTGGCGAGGGAGCCAAATTCCATGTCCTTTGCAAAACATCCCCATCGCTTTCTTCAGCAGTACCAACCCTCATTCCTGAGAATTCCCTGGTAGCTACCCCAGCCACCTTTCCCCATCAACAGTCCCTCCAGGTCTTCAAGATCTCAGCCCCCACTGCTACCCACCCATGACAGATTGCTGAAGGTCTGAGCAGGCCAAGACCACATTTGCCTGGCTCACGGCTCTTCCCCAGTGCCCAGCACAGGCCTCACCCAGAGCAGCTGAACACGGTGGTATCCTATAGTGGTCAAGAACCCAAGGAGCTAGAGCCAACCAGACGTGCTTCTAATCCTTGCTCTACCATTTATGCTCTGTGATCGTGAGTAACCTCTTCAGCCTCAGTTCTCTCATATGCAAAATGGAAATAATAATAAAAAAAATAGTAACCAAGTTTTTAAACTAGTGCTTGGTATGTGGGCAACACTTAACAAATGTTGCCTATTATTATTATTATTATTATTATTATTATTATTATTTTATTTCT
>NW_011888817.1:13045675-13051548 GCF_000151845.1 Pteropus vampyrus
CCTGTGTCCTTCCAGCTGCAGGATCCCCAGCCCCAGGCTGAACAAGCCTAGTGACTAAAGGCAGCTAGATCACTTTCCCCTGCACCCGAGGTGGCAAGGTGAAGGAAGTGACTGAGGGAGGAGATAGATAAATTGCAGCGTAGCCTCCAATGTGCAGCCCTGCATCCCTTGGGCAGGACAGGAATTCGCAAAGCTCAATAACTTGTCCAATTTTCACAAATATGAGTTTCAGCTTCCCTGTGTCCATGCCTCTCTCCCAAGCATCTCTGTCTAGGAGTGTCTGTCCCTCCCCTGCCACCTCCTGCCATGGTGACCAGGACTAAGACCACCGAGTGCAGGGCCCCTGAGGTAGTGTGAGCCCAGGCACCCCCACCCCAGCCCATAGATTCTGGCTCACCTAGGACCAGCTTGCAGCAGCTGCTTGGGAATAGCAGTCCCCCCTCTCTCAGTTATGATGAGCTCCTTATCTCTCTGTGCAAATTAGGAGCACTTCATGGTAATCCAGCCTGCTCTCAGCCTCAGCAGACGCTCCGAAATAAAAAGAGCTGGATCTGAGTCATCGAACATTTAAGCTCCCCTTCCCCCCTCCAGCAGTCATGCTTATGAGGAAAGGAAGATGCTGCTTGTCCTCCCTCTTCTCTGAGTCTCCTCCCCATCCTCAGCTCTCCTCCAGTGTCCAGGTGCCCAAGAGTCCATGGCCAGCTTCCCCATGGGTCATATGGATGTCCATCCCTGAGCAGGGCTCACGTTCTGCAGAATGCACCCATAATGATAATACCCACCATTTATGGAGACCTCAGGAACAGCCAGTCACTGAGCCAAGTGCTTTGCATGAGTAACTGCATATAAACTTCAAGACTGTCCTGTGAGATTGGTGCTCTAGTCCCATTTTTCAGAAGAAGGGCAGAGAGGTATCGTGTCTTGGTCAAAGTCACAGTGCTGGCAAGTGGTGGGAGTGAAATGCAACCCCACTACCTTCTAAACTGCCCCTGACCCCCACCATGTGCCCCTGGGGACAGTCAGATCTTTGTGTCAATGCAGATGTACATACACACTCCCAGAATATACTCACTCACATACTCATTGCCCAAGACTCAAAGTTAGATTTGTTCCTCAAATGGACCCAAAAGGAATGTGAGCCTGGTGCAAACTATAGATCCAGACGATAAAGCGGAAAATCAGTTTGTAATGGAAGAAGCTGTGATCTCCCAGAGGTGCCTGGGACAGCCAGCCAGCCCAGAGAGTGGGGCACCAACCTCCACCGCAGAAGAGCACACCAGCCACTGCATCGGCTCCCTGCTCAGGAGGCAGGACTGGAGCAGCTCTGCATTGTTTCCAGATTGCAGTTGCCAACAGGTCCCCCCTTCCATCTCCCGCTTCCCAGTGGTGGCTCCCTCACAGATGCTGAATTCCAAATGCACTGAAAAAATAAATATTTTAAGGTTTTGTGGCCTGAGTCACCAGAGTTTGATGGCAGCTAATGCTCTGCAGCTGGCCCTGCCCACGGGCCTGCTTAGCATGCAATTAAGATGCAAAATGACATCCCTCAAAAGCTCCCCTCCAGGCCTCTTTGCTTCTCCTTTCAAGGCCCTGGTGGATTAAGAAGATTCAGGAACAGTAGGGAGGCGCTTCTCCCAACATCCTTCTTGGTACCAGTTCCAAGGCTGGGTTTATGGGCCTGACTCAGAGCCAGGCCTAGGGATGGGACTCTAGTCTTCAGCTGCACCCTCCTCCTGGCTCCCTACAAACCATCCCTGCTCAACAACACACACAAACCAGAAAAACCAAACCAGACTGTATCGCAATCTGAACCTTTCAGTGATACCCCGTTGGCTTGTTATAATCCAAACCACTGACAGTGACCTCCAAGCCAGACCACTTGACTGGCTCCTCTTACATCTGACCTCCTTTCTCTCTACTCACCCGCTCCAGCCACATGGCCCTTCTTTCACTTCCCCCAAACAAGCCAAGCTTTTTCCTGCCTTAAGGCCTCTGCACCTGCTGTTCCACTTTCTCCTGATCTGTCCATAGCTGGCTCCTATTAAGCCTCGAATATCACTTCTTTTCGAAAAAGCCTTCTTAGATCACCCTCACATCATAAGAGGCACTAACTATGTGCCAGACACTGAACCAGCTACTTTATAACAACACAGGTGTGAGAAAACTGAGGGATGGAGCTGTTACCTTGTCCAGGGCCACAGTCAGAGTTAGGGGTTGAACCCAGGTGTTCTAGCTTCAGAGTCTGAGTCCCTAACCATGTGCTATACTGTCTTGTGACCAAAGTGCTTCCTTCCCCAACTCCCTCCCTGGCCTCTTTCCCTCCGTTTGATTATCTTATCTGTCACCCCAATTAAATGTCATTAGTCCATGAAAACAGGAGTTTCTATCTTATAGCAGTGCCTGGCCATGGTAGGTGCTCAATACATATTGATTGAATGAATGAATGAATGAATGAATGAAATGTTCCAGTCTCTACCACCTCCTCCTGCCCTTTTCTGTAGGTCTTGGGGTCAGGCAAGTGACATGCAAATAGCGCCTTGACATTTGCATGGCACATGGTAGGTGTTCAAGGCCTGGGCACCGCAGTGACTCCTCTGGAAAAGATGAGCCTTTTTCATTTATATCAGATTCCTCATTTGGACCTTCTGCTACTGCTGTTCTAGAAGTACAAAGGAGACAAAGAGGCAATGAGTTTGTGGTTCCTGAACCACAATGGGGCAGAGAGGGGCAGGCAGGACGAAAATGCAGAGGAAGCACCAAACCTGCTAAAGAGAACACACCTACGGGTCAGCCAACGAGGCAACTGCGGAGATCTCTGAGTTCACACGTGACGTGGTGGAAAGAAGGAGCAGTGCCACTTACTGAGCACAAATCACATTCCTAAGGACCATCATGTAACAGAATTGTCATTTATTAGGAATGTTATATGATAGGAACTTGTGCAGGGGCAAAGCTCTGGTGTCCTTAGGTGACTACAAGGTAAAAATGGGTCAGCAGAGTGAGGCGGCTGCTGAAGAAATTTAGTTCACTCTGAGGCTGTAGCAATAGGAGTATGATATACAGATTAAAGGAGACGATGGCTTCTGAGCTCTGGCCAGATTCCCTGGGAGTATTGCATGTAGGTCTCACCACACTTAGATGTTACCAGCTTTTGAATGTATAAAGGAGATAGTCCCAGGTTCACTGAAGAAATTGTGGCCATAAACCCAGAAAGCCTTGACCTTCGCTTGTAATCCTTGAAGGTTGCCCTGGAGATGGAGCTCAACCTGGTGGGGCAAGGAGGATTTGAATGAAAAGATTTGTATGGTAAAGGAACCTCATCCCATTGGAAGTGACATTCTCATCATTAGTGGTGATCAAGCCAGCTCAAAGCCAGTTGTGGGAGGTGGCAGAGAGGATGCTGGATCCATCAAAGGTTACCCTGGAGGAATGAGCCTGGCAACTCAAAGTGCATGCACGGGCCAGTGGCATCATACCACCTGGGGGGCTTTTTAGAAATGGAGAAGCTTAGCCCCAGACCTACAAAATTAGTATCTACATTTTAATAAGCTCCTTGGTGAGAAGCACTGGGTTAGACGGCTGGGAGGGGGAGCCAAGGCCTGTCAAAAGGGACATGACTTGGTTCCGCCTGTTTGTAGGGCACTGGCTGAGCACCTACCTATTGTCAGGCCCAGCACCCTCTGTTTTCCAGGCGGATGGAGGAGGCAGCAGTCTTGTAATTAGGTGAGCAATGTAAGGAGCCCGTGTCCTGAGATAAGGGGCTGTGCTAGGTGGACTGGTCAGTTCTGGGGAAGGGGGAGATGGGTAGAGCTACCAGAAAAGGCTTTAAAAGGATGTGCCACTTTGTTCGAGATCACAGAGCAAGGACACAATAGTCACAAAATGCCAGGTGTCTGGCTCCCAGCACCTCTTTCTGTCTCCAGAATATGGTTTCTGGATGCTAGAAGGCCATCTCTAATTCTTACCTTGGGTGAAGCACTCACTCTGCAAGTGTCAGTTCACTCATCTACAAAAGGAGTACGTGATACCAACTTCCAGTAACGTGCTATAGACATTGTGTCAGCAGGTCAGCAGGGTCTTCTCTGATGCCACCAGATGGAGGGTGAGCCTGAGGGTTGGAGTGGGTCGAGGGAGGAGGAAACAGGACCACTGATGAGTGAGAGAGTCCTGGAAATGACCAATGCTGTTGGGGAATTGGCCCTTGTGAGACCATCAAGGCTGCAAGTGAGAGCTGAACACTAATCAAGAGATGGATGGAGTCCATGAGTCTAGGATACCACAGCCTCAGCTTCCCTGGAGGATCAGGGGTCTCCAGGAAGACATGGGGCAGGAGCCTCAGACCCCAGGCAGCTCCTTGGGTAGAGTGTGGGGGCAAAGGGGAAAAAATGGGAGGGGTGAGTCTAGCAGCTAGAATCTATATGCCTCTCACAGCCGAGGCCATCAGACTTCCCTTCAGGTGTGGCAGGTGGCCCCAAAAACAGTTCATAGCCCAGAGCGGCCGGATCATGGAAATGTCACTCAGAGACATCAGGGATGGCAGCCAGCAGCGTCTGATGTTCGCAACTCCCGCTTCCCCCAGTGTGCGGGTTGCCCAGAGAGCAGAGGGTGAGCTTTGGACTGAATGGCCTCAATAGCCCAGAAGCCACCAGCCCATGTGTCCCCCTCGGGGATAGGAGTGGGAGCTCAGAGAGTCAGCTCTGGGTCTCACAATCCACATGACATCACTCATGTGACTTGTCTCTTCTGAGCTGCACTGGCCCCGTCTGGTAGATGGAGTCCTAACCCAGTTTTCCATGATGAACAACAAAAGCTTTGCAAATTCCCCAGGGCAATGTGCAGGCGAAGGCTCTGCAAATACTTAGCATCCCTCAACATCCCCTTTATTCTGTCACAGCACACGTCACAATTTGCTAGTAAATATTTATTTGTATGATTAGTAAAATTGTTGACCTTGAAGCCAAGCAGCCCAGTTTCACAAGCCTGTTCCACATCTTAGCTGCGTGGCCGAGGGCAAGTTGCTTAACCTCACCACGCCCCTATTTTCTCATCTGTAAAATAGGAACAACAGAGCACCCCCGTGGACCACAATGAGGATTAAATGAGTAAATAAGGGTTCAATCGTGAGCTACCATCACTCCTGCTAGTGTCATGATTAACATTGCCCACGACCCCTGACCACGCACACACATGCACACGCATGCACACGCATGCACACGCATGCACACACAAGTACACCCGCACACTCTAGACAATAAGCTCTGTAAGAGCAGGCAAGCAGTCTGCTTGGTTCACTGAGGTAGCCCCAGCCTGTAGCTCTGTGCCTTATACACAGCACTTTCTTGGTAAACACTTGTTGTCTGAAAGAAAGGTGAATATTTGCATTTAGCAGCTCAGAGCATTCAACTCACCTCTGCCCTCACCCTCCTCAAAGCTCTGGCTCCCTCTTCCTCCTCCTCTCCCTTCCTCTCCCCGCTCCTGCAGTCTCTGTTGTGTCTCACAGGGAAACAAAGGTGTAGTTGGGCACAAAGCAGAATCTGGACTTTCCTCTTCCTAAGTGCATGACCTAGAGCAACTTCTTTTTGTACCTCTCTGAGCCTCAGTTTCCTCATCTGCACCATGAGGGTAATTACCCTCATTACCCAGCACATAGGCTGGAACAAAACAGGCTCTGTAACTGTTCCCAGGGGTACAGCTTCTCCAAATCCCACCCCTACTAGACTTCATCTCTTTCTGACTCAGATCTGACTACAGCTACTTACCCCCGACACCCCCACCCCGCTGCCATGGCCATTTCCTTACCCTTGACCCTGCAAAGGTCAAGGCCATGGGCTATGACTTTCACACTCAACTCCTGGTCCATCTGCCTGTTGCTC
>NW_011888817.1:13052658-13063439 GCF_000151845.1 Pteropus vampyrus
TCCCTGGGCCACAGCGCGTACCCAGGGAGTGACTATTGCCTGCCCAAGAAGACCAGTGAAGGCTTCATTTGGGACCAAATAATCCACATGTGTTTCCCCTGTGCTCCACTTTACCTGAATGGAATCTGCCATAAGCTGAGTGAGGGGACAACTATTTCCCTGAATTGGAAGAATGTGGGTCACACAGTGGAAACCCTGGCAACCAGCTCCAAAAGGATGGGGGGAGGAGGGCTAGCTGCCACATCCCAACCACCTCCATGGTGGTCTCCTAGACAACAGGATGAGGGATGAGGGCACTCCTCCCTCGGCCCTTCCCAGGGGCCAAGCCAGGCTTCTCCCCTGCTGCCACCAAGAACAGGGATTTGACCCACTGCCTGAGTTTCTCCACATTTAGTCCGTGCAGGTCACAAAGCTCCTTCACTACCCAAGTCCAGGCCAGTGGGGGCTTCCCCACCCTGGATACCAGGGCCCATGAGGCTACAGCTGCACCCACAGATCCCCACCACCACCCTCCAGGATCTGCCACGGGCTCCCTGATTGCTAATTTAGACTTTCCTGACATCCCACGCAGGGGAATCAGGGGAAATCAAATTACTGAGTTATTCACTCTTTTTGTACAGCTGATGGGCTGATTAGCTGTCAATCACGGCCCGCATTAACATCTGACACTGTGTGCATAACAATTACCAGTCACATTAAGGAAACCTTTCCCTTTCTCTCTGAAGGGAGATAGGAGGGGAGAGACAGGAGAGAGGAGGAGGCAGGAGGAGGCACTGAAGAGAGAAGGAGGAAATTCAATCAGCATAATTAGCTCAATCAGAGGAGAGCATCACTTCACCAGCTGAGCAGAGCTACAGCCACTGCCAAAGGCCCCCGGCTGACCAGCTGCTGCAGAGCCTCTGCCCACCCTGCCCTGCAGCCAGCGCTTGGCCTCTCTCTGCAGCCACATTTTGGCCCAGGCAGGCGCCCTTCCAGACAGTCAACTACTTGGCCCCGCCTTCAGGCACTTTTTGTTCCAATCAGATGGGCCTATTCCTGCCTGCTTCTCTGGGATTGGCCCTGACTAAAGAAGGGGACTGTAAAACTCCAAGGGTTAAGGCAGAGGTGGGAGTGGGGGGTGGGGGTGGAATGGAAGCGGGTGAAAACTGCCTGTTGGAATCCAAGTTTATGATTCTTTTGTGGAAGAGGCTCTCTTACATTTTATGAACCATCTTGCTCCTTCTTGAGGGCCCCCCAAATTTCCTATCAGCTCCTTCTGGCCCTCAGCAACCCTTCTGAATTGTACGATCTTCTCCAGGCTGAACTGTTTCTTCCCTTGATCCTACAATCTCATAGGGTTTCAAGCCCCTTTCCTATCCTACCTTCCATTGTGAACCTTCTCTAGTTTATCACTGTCCCTGAAACTAATCCATATTCCTGGTATATTATAACCTACTGGGCATTCTTGGGGAACTCTATTTTCCCATCTGTAAAATAGGATACCTCTAAGAGCCCTACAGGCTAGCTTTTGAGAGTCTCTCAGTCTGAGGAGCCCTTACCTTGGATGCTGCAGCTGCCCCACCAGGAGAAAGACAGGAGCTATATGCTATGTCCCCAGTCTGGGCCTGGGGAGAGTTTGTGCGAGTCAGCTACACTCTTCCACTCAGTCTCCTCAGGGCGTCCTTGCAAACGAAGCAGAATAACCTGACAGCATTCTTAGAAAGAACTGAGCTTGTTCCTGGTCCATAGACTGATGGTCAAGAGCTTGTGTTTGCAGAGGTGCCCAGGCAGGCAGCCTTCTTGCTCATTTGCTTTCTTGTTACCAGGAACAGATCTCAAAAAACTGACCTCAGCCTCCTTTGCACTGCTCTGACTTAATGAGCAAGTCACAGACAGGGCAGCTGATGGACCTGTGGCTGCATCAATGATGACCGTCAGCAGGAGGGAGGGAGGGCTGACACCTGAGGAACTGCAGGTGGGTTCGGGGAGATCCAGGCAAAGGGAGGCCTAGACTGCACCACAGTTGGGATATTCCAGAGAGTGAGAACATGCAGCCCAGTTCTCTGGGCCTCTGAGTTTCCTGGCCCAGTTACTAGTTTGCTCAGACTGCCATAACAAAATACCACAGACTGGGGAGCTTCACTAACAGAACCGTATGTATTTTCTCACAGTTCTGGAAGCTAGAAGTCCAAGATCTAAGTGTCAGCAGGTCTGGTTTCTCCTGAGGCCTCTCTCTTTGGCTTACAGATGACTTCTCACTGTGTCCTCTTTAAAGACCCTGCCTACAAATACAGTCACGTTCTGAGGTACCAGGGGTTAGGACTTCGACAAATGAGTTCTGGTGGGGAGACACAACTCAGCCCATAATACCTGGAGAATTAAGAATAACATCATTGCTGTCGATGTTGATGTTAATAGCCCATTCCTATCTTGCACTTAGGCATGGGTCTGAGTGCTTTACCTGTACTCATGAAATCCTCACAGAGCTGAGCAGGTTCTGTGAGGCAGGTATTGTTATTGTCTCAACTCTACACCTGGGAAAACATAGGTAAAGGGAGGTTAAGTAACCTGCCAGACTAGTAAACAGGAAAGCCAGGATTCAAATTCAGGCAGCTGGCTCCAGAGTCCACAGTCAATATCAGCAACTATATTATTTGTCTGTCTACAATGTCCTCAGAGGCCCAGAGACAGTATAGGCAGCCTTTCCCTGCCCCAGGGAGCAAGCTACCCCCTGGCCTTCAGCCCAGCAGCCTCTACTGTAACACCAGCTCAGGCAACCTCAAGCCCAGGCCTAATATCTAGCCATCTTCAGCCCAGAGAGCACTCCTAGCTCTCAGGAGGGTTTCCATATGGAGCAACTGGGAGCGCATCTGAGCCCAACAGCTGCCAGCGTTTACCAAGCCCTTGATAATGTGCCAGGTCCTGTGCTAAGTGCTTTGCAGACATTATGTCATTTAATCTTTGCATCAATCTGTGATCCAGAGTCCAGTATTATGCCCCTTCTCTCCCTTCCCCTTACAAGATCTCCCAGACTGACCTCAGCTAACCACACCCAGGGCCACTTCTGGACCATAAGAACTAGTTTATTTAGGTATTTTAATTAATTTACTCACTCATTCAAAAAATCATTAGCGAGTGCCCCCTATGGGAGTGTCAGTTATGAGTGGGAAAAACAATAGAAAAGATTCTTGCCTTTCTGAAGTTTATAATCTAGTAGGTTCAGATGAAAAATGAACGGATAATGGAAATAAAGAAATACAGTAGTACAAATAGTGATAAATTCAATAAAGAAATACAACCAGGCAATGGTTTGGGAGTAACTGATGGGGTCCAGCCACTTTGGATGAAGTGGTCAGGGGAGGCCTCCTTGAGGGGGTGCCATGTGAACTGAGATCTGAATAAGAGGGATTCAGCATGAGGGGGAAAAGCAGGCAAGGCACAGAAGACAGTGAGTGAGTGCAAAGGCCCTGAGGCATGTCCAAGAAACAAAATGAAGACCAATGTAGCTGGAGTGGAGAAAACGGGGAACTGGTCGGAGATAATACTAACGAGCTTCTGCACCTGAGCCTACCTTCACATCACCATCAAGGATGTAGTGACAGGTTCTCCCAATGTCTAATCCAAATCCTTCAACTGCAATTCAAACTCCTTTGCCTTGCTCCGTCTTCAGTGAAGGCCAAACTGAAATCTAAGAACATTCATCACAGTGCTCCTTCTCTAATACAGCACCATCCCACCCAAAAGACAGGAGCCTCCACCCTTTTCCCAGGCATTTCTAGGTGGCATTTACAGGGATGGCAGGGGTTGGGCTGAGAGCCTCTACCAGCTCAAGAAAAATCTCCTTTCTGATGTTTTCAGCTGCCTCCCTCCATAGGCTGTCAGAGCGTGACAGGGAACATTTCTCGCCAAAGGTCCCCTTGTGTTACTGCCTAAACACACTCATAAATCCTTGCCTGAACCCAGAAGCAAGGCCCTGTGTTTAAAATAAGAGAGGCAGAGAGACCATAGAGAACCCTCCACCCCTCTCGGATCTATTTTCCTTTCCTTTCCTTCCCAGCTCTTCGATGCAGAAAGTGGAAAAACATTGTCAAGAGTCAGATGCCTGGACTCTCACGTCTGCATCCCCAGCAACCAGCCATGTCTTAAGGGGGGAGAGAGATGAGTCGACCAACAAGTGCAATAAATACTGTACTAAGTCAGTGACCTAGGAGCAAGGGAGCCCATGATTAGAGGAGGTGGGAGAAGACCCATTCATGTATTCATTCAACAGCTATTTATTGAACACATACTCTATGTCAAGTACTGTGCTAGGTACTTGAATCAGGGTCTGGTTAAAAAAACAGAAACCATTCTAGGTGTTTAACCTTATGGAAATTTAATTCAGAGGACTGGTTACACAGTTGATGGAAGAGTTGAGAGGTCAAATTAGCGCCATCTAAAAACTAGCAACAGCAAGAAGCCATCGGCACCCCTACGAATGAAATGGCCAGTGAGAAGAAATGATTTTACTAGATCCCAGAAACCAGAGTTGCCCTGCAAGGAGTGAGACCCTGGGGAGAGCTGCCCAGCAGAATCTGGAACCACAGAGGGATCCACTATCTGGCAGGACATGTGGCTGCTGCCACCAGAGATGCTGCCTCAGGCAAAGAAAAGATGAAAAATGCTCCAGCTTCTCCCTTCCATCCTTCATTCTCCTGCCAGTGCCTCATTGGCCAAACACAGACAAAAGACAGCTCACCAGGAGCCTGGAAAACACAGCCTGTAGGAGTCAGCCATCTGCCTGCACCCCACCCCCCTCCTCCCCATTATAGAGGAGAAGAGAAAGGGATGGATTTGGGGACAGTCAAATGAGTGGCACACTCCTATTAACTTCACAGAGAGTCTCTCTTTGGCTTACAGATGACTTCTCACTGTGTCCTCTTTAAAGACCCTGCCTACAAATACAGTCACGTTCTGAGGTACCAGGGGTTAGGACTTCGACAAATGAGTTCTGGTGGGGAGACACAACTCAGCCCATAATACCTGGAGAATTAAGAATAACATCATTGCTGTCGATGTTGATGTTAATAGCCCATTCCTATCTTGCACTTAGGCATGGGTCTGAGTGCTTTACCTGTACTCATGAAATCCTCACAGAGCTGAGCAGGTTCTGTGAGGCAGGTATTGTTATTGTCTCAACTCTACACCTGGGAAAACATAGGTAAAGGGAGGTTAAGTAACCTGCCAGACTAGTAAACAGGAAAGCCAGGATTCAAATTCAGGCAGCTGGCTCCAGAGTCCACAGTCAATATCAGCAACTATATTATTTGTCTGTCTACAATGTCCTCAGAGGCCCAGAGACAGTATAGGCAGCCTTTCCCTGCCCCAGGGAGCAAGCTACCCCCCGGCCTTCAGCCCAGCAGCCTCTACTGTAACACCAGCTCAGGCAACCTCAAGCCCAGGCCTAATATCTAGCCATCTTCAGCCCAGAGAGCACTCCTAGCTCTCAGGAGGGTTTCCATATGGAGCAACTGGGAGCGCATCTGAGCCCAACAGCTGCCAGCGTCTACCAAGCCCTTGATAATGTGCCAGGCCCTGTGCTAAGTGCTTTGCAGACATTATGTCATTTAATCTTTGCATCAATCTGTGATCCAGAGTCCAGTATTATGCCCCTTCTCTCCCTTCCCCTTACAAGATCTCCCAGACTGACCTCAGCTAACCACACCCAGGGCCACTTCTGGACCATAAGAACTAGTTTATTTAGGCATTTTAATTAATTTACTCACTCATTCAAAAAATCATTAGCGAGTGCCCCCTATGGGAGTGTCAGTTATGAGGGGGAAAAACAATAGAAAAGATTCTTGCCTTTCTGAAGTTTATAATCTAGTAGGTTCAGATGAAAAATGAACGGATAATGGAAATAAAGAAATACAGTAGTACAAATAGTGATAGATTCAATAAAGAAATACAACCAGGCAATGGTTTGGGAGTAACTGATGGGGTCCAGCCACTTTGGATGAAGTGGTCAGGGGAGGCCTCCTTGAGGGGGTGCCATGTGAACTGAGATCTGAATAAGAGGGATTCAGCATGAGGGGGAAAAGCAGGCAAGGCACAGAAGACAGTGAGTGAGTGCAAAGGCCCTGAGGCATGTCCAAGAAACAAAATGAAGACCAATGTAGCTGGAGTGGAGAAAACGGGGAACTGGTCGGAGATAATACTAACGAGCTTCTGCACCTGAGCCTACCTTCACATCACCATCAAGGATGTAGTGACAGGTTCTCCCAATGTCTAATCCAAATCCTTCAACTGCAATTCAAACTCCTTTGCCTCGCTCCGTCTTCAGTGAAGCCCAAACTGAAATCTAAGAACATTCATCACAGTGCTCCTTCTCTAATACAGCACCATCCCACCCAAAAGACAGGAGCCTCCACCCTTTTCCCAGGCATTTCTAGGTGGCATTTACAGGGATGGCAGGGGTTGGGCTGAGAGCCTCTACCAGCTCAAGAAAAATCTCCTTTCTGATGTTTTCAGCTGCCTCCCTCCATAGGCTGTCAGAGCGTGACAGGGAACATTTCTCGCCAAAGGTCCCCTTGTGTTACTGCCTAAACACACTCATAAATCCTTGCCTGAACCCAGAAGCAAGGCCCTGTGTTTAAAATAAGAGAGGCAGAGAGACCATAGAGAACCCTCCACCCCTCTCGGATCTATTTTCCTTTCCTTTCCTTCCCAGCTCTTCGATGCAGAAAGTGGAAAAACATTGTCAAGAGTCAGATGCCTGGACTCTCACGTCTGCATCCCCAGCAACCAGCCATGTCTTAAGGGGGGAGAGAGATGAGTCGACCAACAAGTGCAATAAATACTGTACTAAGTCAGTGACCTAGGAGCAAGGGAGCCCATGATTAGAGGAGGTGGGAGAAGACCCATTCATGTATTCATTCAACAGCTATTTATTGAACACATACTCTATGTCAAGTACTGTGCTAGGTACTTGAATCAGGGTCTGGTTAAAAAAACAGAAACCATTCTAGGTGTTTAACCTTATGGAAATTTAATTCAGAGGACTGGTTACACAGTTGATGGAAGAGTTGAGAGGTCAAATTAGCGCCATCTAAAAACTAGCAACAGCAAGAAGCCATCGGCACCCCTACGAATGAAATGGCCAGTGAGAAGAAATGATTTTACTAGATCCCAGAAACCAGAGTTGCCCTGCAAGGAGTGAGACCCTGGGGAGAGCTGCCCAGCAGAATCTGGAACCACAGAGGGATCCACTATCTGGCAGGACATGTGGCTGCTGCCACCAGAGATGCTGCCTCAGGCAAAGAAAAGATGAAAAATGCTCCAGCTTCTCCCTTCCATCCTTCATTCTCCTGCCAGTGCCTCATTGGCCAAACACAGACAAAAGACAGCTCACCAGGAGCCTGGAAAACACAGCCTGTAGGAGTCAGCCATCTGCCTGCACCCCACCCCCCCCTCCTCCCCATTATAGAGGAGAAGAGAAAGGGATGGACTTGGGGACAGTCAAATGAGTGGCACACTCCTATTAACTTCACAGAGAGGGGATATTTGATGTGGGTTTTAAAGCACGAATAGGAGCTTTTCAAGCAGAAAAGAGAGAAAGGATAGAGAAAAGAGCAGCTTCAAAGGCAGAAGGTGTGGCTTATTCAGCTAACAGCAAAATATTCTGCTCGGCTGCCAGGAAGGATATTTGAACAGAAGCAATGAGAAATTGGGGACCGTCCTGAAGGGCCTTGAAGGCTGAGCTCGGGAGGTTGGATTTTATCTTATAGGCAGTGAAGGACCCCATTGGATCTCAGTCATGGACAACACATTAATAAAGAGGAAAAAACCACAGGTTGGCAAGAAGGGTGGTGAGGAACCATTGCAACAGTCCTAGTGAGTGACCATGAAGTCTGAACTAGGGCTATTTCCAGGGAGACTGGGGGAGAGGGTAGATTGAAAAGAACTTTAGGATGTAGAGACAACAGGGTTTGGTGGTTGACTGACTATGGAAGAGAGAGAGAGAAAGAGAAATAAAATCTGATATTTGGTGGTGTCTGGGTCTCTCTCCCTACCTTTTCCTTCCTCTAGGGCCACCTGTGGGAGAGGCCTCCACTTATCTCCTAATAGCCCATCTTTCTTTTTTCTATTGTATTGGAATCCCCATTTTTAGCTGGACAAAAGTCCTCCCAGAATAGAATAAAAACTACATTTCCCAGCATCCCTTGCCACGAAGTATGGCCATGTGACTAAGTTCTAGCTAATGAGATGTAAGTAAAAGTCACATGGTTGCTTTTGAGAGCCTTCCTTAAAGACAGCTGGCATGTGTCCTTTGATCCATCTTTGTCGCCCTCTTCATCCTGCTGCCTAGACAGTAGGGACAATGAATGGAGCTTTGGCCACTATTTTAGACCAAGGAACTAGAAAGAGCCTGAGTACCTGAGGACTTGACAGAGTAGACTTGACACCAGCCTTGCACTGACTATATCAGACTTGTAGGTAAAAAAAGAAATAAACGACTATTTGTTTAAGCCACTGTTAATTTGAACTTGTCACAAACAAACTTAATCCTAAATAATACAATACCTCCTCTCTCCAGCACTGACTTAAATATCTTATCTCATTTATTCCTCAAAAATCCGATGATGTAGGTAATATTAAATATACCCAACTTACAGATGAGGGAACCAAGGCTTGATGAGGTTATCACCTGTCCAAGGTCACGCAATGAACAGGTGGTTAGGGTGTGATCTGAATTCTAGAAGTTTAACTCCAAATGCTTCGATTTCCTCAGAGGCATTCTTTTTTCCTTTCCCAGATGTTTTTCATCTTCCCTCCTGCTTCTTTCAGCCTGACACATGCTTCTAGCAATAATAATGGCCTCAATAATAAGGATAATAATAATAAGAGCTCCGATGTTTGTTCTTTTGTAGAACTGAACAACTTCCCATTATTTCTGCCAACAAATTAGTCTTAATTGCACTGTGGCATCATTAGGTGGCATTTGGGAAAACATAGAAGGTCCCCAAAATGTCAAGAATATAATTTGATCAACAAAACATCGGAAAGAGGGGGAAAAAAATCAGTAGATGCTTATAAAGAATGAAAAATAAAAAAACACGGGGCTGAATTTTATAAGCTGTCCTTTTAAATCCTTTCTTTGTAAAAGACGAATTACACCTTGGTGGCATCTGGGCTTTGCCTCACTGAATAGTTACTGAGCTGCCTATGACACTTCCAGCTGAATGTGCTCCCTGCTGTCAGCTGGAGGGAGGGGGTTATTTCACTGAGAGAAAAAGGATTATTTGGGTTATTTCCCTTCTTTCACTCTTGCCCCCGTACAGTCTAATCAGCAGAGAGCAGCCAGATGAGGCTTTAAAAACCAAAGTCCTATCATGGCACTCCTCTGCTCAAAAACTGTCAGTAGCTTTCTATTCTATTTAGAATAAAAAACCAAGTCTTCATCATGGCCTGCTAGGCCCTGCATGGTCTTGTCCTTCTCCATCTCTGGTCTCATTGCCAAATCTCTGCCCTTCACTTAAGATGCTCCTGCCGTAACACATCAGGATGCTCCTACCTCAGGGCCTTTGTACTTGCTGTTCCCCCATTTGGAACACTCTTCTCCACAGAGGGCCATGTGACCCTCTCCTTCACCTCATTCAGCTCTCTGTTAAGAGTTACCTCCTCAGAGAGGCTACCGCTGACCACCACAAAACCACACACCTTGTTGCTATTTATCTTCTTGTTCTGCCTTTTTCCATTGACTTGTTCACTACCTGCCATTACAATATAAATGTGTGTGTATATTTTTTTGTTGTTGCCTTGTTCCCCAAGTAGAATGTAAACTTCATGAGGGCAGGGATTGCGCCTGGTTTGTTCAATGTTTAACCTCCATGCCTAGAACAATGCATGACACATGGTAGGTTCTTAATAAATATTAGCTGGAGAAGGAGAGAAAGAAAAGAAAGGGAGGGAGGGATGGAGGGGGAGGGAGAAAGAGAGAAAGCAGGGAGAGAAAGAGGGAAGGAGGCAGGAAGGCAGGAAGGGAGGGACGGGAATGCAGAGGAAGGCATCAGAGAAGACAAGGAATAGTCTTGAGGGCCAAACAAAATGAAATTCAGTGTGAGGGACTGGAGTTAGAAATAGGAAGCATTTTTTGACAGTGAGAGATGTAAGTTCCTGGAGCTGGATGGAGAGGGTTTTTAGGAAGAGATTTGCAATTAGGAAGTGGGTTCCCAGAGCAAGGGTCAGAGTGAGAGAGACCATCTGGTTTTGTTGGGGCGGTGTGGGGAGGGCCCACCTGCATTCTTTTTCCCTCTTCCTGCTTTTGCACAGGAGTAACTGGAACAGAAGAGATCTGGGACTGAGCGAGGGATGGGAAAGAAGAAGAGGTAGTTCTTTTCTCTGAACGTCCCCACAAAGTTGCAGAAAAAAATCTCAAGTAGTGGTAGTGAATCATCCCTCTTTACAATCAAGCTGTTATTTAAAATGGAAAAAGGAAAAGAAACACAGAGAAAGAGAGAAAGCGGGAGATTATTGCCCGCCAGCTCTCTCCCAAATTCCCAGCAATCAGCCACTGAGTTGTGTCTAATCTCACGATGAGCTACTTTCCTGATTGAGGGAGCTAATTGCAGGGCTGACACAGCTTCCCAGGAAAATACTTATAGACAAAAAATGCCAAGTGCTACCGCCAACAACAAAAATACATCTATGCACACTCATAAGAGGTCTATACCGATGGAGAACACACCCCAACTAGCAAAAGGAAGGGACTCTCTTGAGGCTGGTCAGAACCACCAGGAAACACCCAGGGGGGATATTAGCCA
>NW_011888817.1:13063489-13068623 GCF_000151845.1 Pteropus vampyrus
TGTTGCCTTGTTCCCCAAGTAGAATGTAAACTTCATGAGGGCAGGGATTGCGCCTGGTTTGTTCAATGTTTAACCTCCATGCCTAGAACAATGCATGACACATGGTAGGTTCTTAATAAATATTAGCTGGAGAAGGAGAGAAAGAAAAGAAAGGGAGGGAGGGATGGAGGGGGAGGGAGAAAGAGAGAAAGCAGGGAGAGAAAGAGGGAAGGAGGCAGGAAGGCAGGAAGGGAGGGACGGGAATGCAGAGGAAGGCATCAGAGAAGACAAGGAATAGTCTTGAGGGCCAAACAAAATGAAATTCAGTGTGAGGGACTGGAGTTAGAAATAGGAAGCATTTTTTGACAGTGAGAGATGTAAGTTCCTGGAGCTGGATGGAGAGGGTTTTTAGGAAGAGATTTGCAATTAGGAAGTGGGTTCCCAGAGCAAGGGTCAGAGTGAGAGAGACCATCTGGTTTTGTTGGGGCGGTGTGGGGAGGGCCCACCTGCATTCTTTTTCCCTCTTCCTGCTTTTGCACAGGAGTAACTGGAACAGAAGAGATCTGGGACTGAGCGAGGGATGGGAAAGAAGAAGAGGTAGTTCTTTTCTCTGAACGTCCCCACAAAGTTGCAGAAAAAAATCTCAAGTAGTGGTAGTGAATCATCCCTCTTTACAATCAAGCTGTTATTTAAAATGGAAAAAGGAAAAGAAACACAGAGAAAGAGAGAAAGCGGGAGATTATTGCCCGCCAGCTCTCTCCCAAATTCCCAGCAATCAGCCACTGAGTTGTGTCTAATCTCACGATGAGCTACTTTCCTGATTGAGGGAGCTAATTGCAGGGCTGACACAGCTTCCCAGGAAAATACTTATAGACAAAAAATGCCAAGTGCTACCGCCAACAACAAAAATACATCTATGCACACTCATAAGAGGTCTATACCGATGGAGAACACACCCCAACTAGCAAAAGGAAGGGACTCTCTTGAGGCTGGTCAGAACCACCAGGAAACACCCAGGGGGGATATTAGCCAGGGACATAAACAGCAAGTCCACAGAAGTGGAGGAACAAATGGCCAGTAAACCTAGGAAGAAAGATGCAACCTCACTAGTAGTCAAAGAAATACTAATTACAACAACCATGGCACAATTTTTTTGTGGTCAAATAAGAAAAGGGTTTGGGTGAAAAAAAAAAAATGCTCATGTTAGCCTGGGTCTTTAGGGAGGCAAAGACAAGACCCCAAGCAGATTTCTTTGCTGTTGGGGGTT
Organism: Pteropus vampyrus; assembly: GCF_000151845.1. Taxonomy (NCBI): domain Eukaryota; kingdom Metazoa; phylum Chordata; class Mammalia; order Chiroptera; family Pteropodidae; genus Pteropus; species Pteropus vampyrus. The sequence goes on from NW_011888817.1 coordinate 13,064,736, forward strand.
TATCAAGACACCAGTGTGGAACTGGTCACAAGGGAACCATCTTTTTGGCCACTGTGGGCACAAAGCCCAGTGGAAACAGAACGAAATAGCTCAGACTGCTCTGGGATGCAGCTGAGCTCTAGCCACCTGCCCTCTGGGTACCATTCAGGTGGGTGCCAGAGAGAGAACTTGATGGGTACTCCACCCGTCAGGAGCCCCTACCCTGGGCTCCAACACACTGTCTCTGTCCTCGTGCTCAGGGGTAGCTTTGGCCTCTTTCCCCAATCCCTTGTGGTAGAAGTGACTAGTTTCATTTACCCAGCCAGGCATCAGTCAGAACTACTTAGGTAGGAAAAAACAAGTTCTGAAGATGGTGTCCAAGGGGAGCACCTTGAGGCTCCATTGCCTGCCTGACAAAATAATAATACTCAGTTCTGGCAAAGATGTGGTGAGGTACGCTTTCCTGTGTACTGTTGGTAAGAGTGGAAATTGATGCGCTCTTCCTGGAAGACAATTTGACAAAAATCTTGAGGTGGGAAGAAATGCTTCAGCCACTGCCCACATGACAGACATTTCCCGCTGCACTCAACAAAGAAGAAGTCACCATCTGATTGATCAGAGTATGAGGTGTCAATCAGTTCATGTCCATTAGCAGATGGGAGTTGTTGTCCATGAAAGCCAGCATTTCTGTGCCATGCTCTTGATGGTACTTCCTGCATCTACCTGTGGAAGAAGTAAGTGAGCATACCTGAGGATGTTGCTCTCACGGCCTAGATCCAAGGAGAAAGGGAGTACTTGGCCCCACTTGAGCCTCAAGTCTAAGCCATGTACCCTGAGATGGTTAATTTTATGTGTCAACTTGACTGGATCACAGGGTGCCCAGATATTTAGCTACACATTATTTGGGGGTGTATTTGTGCAGGTGTGTATAGATAAAATGAGCGTCTTAATTGGTGGGCTCAATAAAATGGTTTGCCCTCCCCAGTGTAGATGGGCATCATCCAACCCGTTGAGGGCCTGAACAGAACAAAAGGTGGAGGAAGGAAGAATTGAGCCCTCCCTGCCTGATTGCTTGAGCTGGGACATCGATCTTCTCCTGCTCTTGGTGCTCTTGCTTCTTAGGCCTTTGGACTTGGACGGAATCATACCACCAGCTCTCCTGGGTCTCCAGCTTGCAGATGGTAGATCATGGAACTTCTCAGTCTCCATAATTTCATGAACCAATTTCTCATAATAAATCTCTTCATATGGATATGTTCTGTTTCTCTAGAGAACCCTGACTCAGCTTTGCACTAGAGTTCTGATTTGGGGACTTTGGGGACTCGCACGGCCTTGAGCAAAGTGATACTTGATTCTAGTTCTGCAGTTGTTCCTGGTTTATTCCTTCCTTAAATCTTCAGAGGTAGAGACTGGGAAACCTGGGTTCTGGCATTTCTGAATTTTTGGCAGTAATACCTTCTGATGTCATCAAAAGCCCAGCTTAATTTTTTTATTATTTAAAGATAGCCTGCACACAATAAGGCATATAAAGTGTAATTGTTTTCATTATACAGCTTGATAATTTTTTTACTTTTCTCTGCACTCCTATAATCTTCACCAAGATCAAGATAAGGAATAGTTCTAGCACCCCATAGCTTCTATCATGTACTTTTCCAGTTTGTATCTCCGCCAAGGAAGAACCACCATTCTGATTTTAATAAACGTTGATTTATTTTGCTTGTTATCAAACTTAATATAGATAAGATCATGCAGAATATTTTTTCTGGCTTTTTTCACTCAACATAAGACCTGTGAGATTCATCTGTATGGTTGCATGCACCAGTCATTTGTTCTTTTTGATTGCAGTATAATATTCCATTGTATGAAAGTACCACAATTTACGTATCCATTTAACTACCGATGTATATTTAGATTATTTCTACTTTGGAGCTATAATGAGTAGAGCTATTATGAATATTCTTGTATATGTCTTTTTATGGACACAAACACTCATTTCTCTTGAGTATGTTTAGCAATGAAATGTCTGGGTCATAGTGTAGGCGTGTTTAACTTCAGTAGAAACCATTTTCCAAAACAGTTGTACCGTCTTCAATGGCACCAGCAATGTATAAGTGGTCCAGTTCCTTTATATCTTTGCCAATACCTGATACTGTCATTTAAAAAAATTTTACCCACTTGGTGTATCGTAGAATCTCTTTGTGGTTTTAATGTGCCTTTCTATGATGAGTAATGATATTGAACAGCTTTTCATGAGCTTATGGCCATCTGCATATCTTGTCCTGTGAAGTACCTCTTCAAATTGTTTCCTCCTTTTTTAATTGGGCACCTTAATTTCTAAAGGAATCAATATCAAAGAAATAATCAGAGAAGCAGACAAAACTTCATGCATGAAGATACAGTCACAGCATTGTTTATAATATCAAAGAATAAGAAACAACCTAAATGTTTCACATAGAGAATTAGGTAAGTAAATTATGATACAAGCATATATTCCAATATTAAGTACTCATTTAAAAAGATACTTATAATACATGTTACTAAAATGAGGAAATGCTTATAATGTAATGTTTTAATAGTGACTTTCCTTAATGTAAGCGTTAAAAAAAAAACTGGAAGGAAAAACACCAAAGTGTTACTGCTGGTTATTTCTCAATGTTCTACAATGAGTATATATTACTTTTATAATCCGAAACACAATAAACATTATTTTTTAAACTGCTAAGACTGTTATGTCTGACTGAAATTGAGTATTATGAACAAACGATTACCTGCACAGAAACTAGTCCTGTGACTTTCACCATGTTTGGGCACAATTTTCTAAGCCTGAATATCTGAAAAACATTTTCTCAAAAGGAAATTGTTTTGTTTACTCCACATGCTGCAAAGGTACCTTTGTGTCTATGTTCCGATTGGGTCTCTATCAAAGGATGACAGTGTACTGCTCAAATTTGAAAAGGCCTAAATGGGGCTCAGTAATGGAGCATCTAGGAACAGGTAGAGACTCATCTGCAAATGGTCACATTTCTGATTCTAGGCAAAGGAGAGAAAAGCCTCAAGCTCCATGATGATAGGGACCTCCATGCCTGTCCTGTTCACTATTATGTCCCCAATGTCCAGCCTAGGACCTGAGCTCCATAAATATTTGTTAGATGAATGAGTGAATAAATTTAACTATAAAGTACTTATTTTCTCTTACAAACAGACCAGACCTTGTATATACAAAGGAGCGTTTCCACCACAAAGACATCCCCTTGGGAGATTATAAATAGTTCTTACAACAGCACTCCCATGGCATAAAACATTAAAAAATTCTTTTATAGAGTAGCTTCCAGAGACTATAATATATTCCTCTGAGCAGTCTCAGGGTGACCAATCAGGAAGTATAGAAGGACCACCTCTTGGAAGTGGGGAGTTGAAGGTGACGCAGGATGCAGGTGCCATCTTTCCTCTTGGGCACTGGGAAGATCTTAGACCAGGCAGGACTGTACAGAGAGCCTGATCTGCACAGTCAGGCTCTCTGTACTGAGAGCCTGATCTGAACACAGCAGACCAGCAGCCTCACCTCCTCCAGGCTTTTGCACACCTCCTTCCACCAGATTAACCCTCCTAAAACTCATTCTCAGCCTGTCACTTGCCTGCTTCCAAACCTCTGATGGCTTCAGAGTAGAAGCTAAGCCACCCAATCTAGCTTGTATGATCTGCCCAGGTCTTACTCCATCTGTTCCGGCCTCATCTCCTATGACTTCCTTGTGTGGACATCCCCAGGGGAAGAGGGCTTCATCCTGAGACTCTCTGTGGTTCCAACCCGTCCTGGCCTGGCTGTGAGAAACATTATGATAATAGAAGGCATGGCAACCCAGGAGAGGTCCACCTGCAACTCCACTGCATCAAGAGATTGGGCAGCAGGAG
>NW_011888817.1:13069793-13075247 GCF_000151845.1 Pteropus vampyrus
GCTTCTCTCCCATCTGTGGCCATATCCCAAAATCCTCCTGCCTCCAACTTAAAGGCAAGTGGAGATCTCCCTCAGCCAGTGCCTGCTTGGGGCCTAGCAGGCCTCGTTGGTTCCTAAATGAGCTCCACCTCTGTCCCCCACCATGTATCCCAAGATGCGGTCTGCCACCTGAACCAGAGCATAGAGGCGGAGTGTGAGTTTTCCTGCAGCTAGAGAAAGGTTGAAGCGTCTCCTCTGGGCTGCCCATGGCGCCGCCTCAGCACATGACGATGCCTTTACTCAGTCACAGCAAACACTGGCCGACCCCTCCTCTGGGACAGGGACACAGACGTGGTTGAGATGCGGCCCCAGCCTTCAAAGAGCTCACTGTCTCATTGCAGACATAGACTATGGTATCAGGAATGGAGTATCCAAAGCCATCCTGGGTCCCCCCAGCCTAGATGCTGCTGGAGTGGTAGAAAGAGCACTGAACCCAGAGGCAGGAGGCCCGGGCCCTAATGCTGCCTCTAGCACTTCCCTCGAGCAACTTCAACAGTGTGGCAAGAGCTACAGTAGAGGTCGTCCAGGGCACTGTAGGATCCCAGATAAGAGAGTAATTTACTCCCAGAGGGGATCAGGGAAGACCCTGTACAGGGGCTGACATTTGAGCTGGGTCTTGAAGGAAAAGCAGGAGTTAGCCAAACAGGTAATATAGGCAGAAGTCACAGAGGTAAGTGAGTACAGGGAAGGTTTTAGAAATAATTGTGATCTGGCTGGAGAGACAAGAGCAAAGAGGAAGGGGCAGGAGGTAAAGCTGGAGAGGAGGCTAAGCTGGTTTGTACAGAGCCTGAGGTTCAGGGGCTTGGGCTGCATCCTGTAGGCTCTCAAGAGGCCTTTAAAGGACTTGAGCAAGGGCATGACATAGATTCATGGTTTACGAAGCAGGCTCTGTGATGGGGGATGTACCAATTGGAAGGAGAGAGGCAGGAGGTAGGAGCCCAGTTAGAGGACAATTAGTCACCCAGACAGAGGTGATGAGAGCAGTGGCCATGATGATAGAGAAAAAAGTTCACCCTAAGGATCCCCAGGGCTCTCTTCCCCAAGAGGCACAGGGCAGCTTGGAGAGAACACTGAATTCGGAGCCCACACCTGCTGTATCCTCAGTCTGAGATGCTCTTCCTCCATCTTTTTATTCTTACCCTTCGGTTCTATCCAAACACCACCTCCTCATTGAGGCTGTCCCAAACCATCGTATCAAAGTGGATGCCTCAGTTCCCCTCCCCCCAACACATCGCACTGTGATTTCTTTTACTGTAATTTCATGATCTGCGACTTTATTGTTTCTTCATGTGTTCATGTGTTTACCGTAAGCTCTGTAAGGACAGTCACCTCAACTGTCCTATCGACTGTGAATCCCAGGCTCTGGACACAATGCCAGGCACGTAATAGGTGCTTTTAATAGATTATATCGTTAGTCTCTATTTCTTGCCTCTTCCTATATTCATGGTTTCCCTCATGAACTCTGTCACTGTGGATGGGGCGTATTTGCCGACCTCTTCATCTGAGTATGGCCATGCCACTTGTTTCAGCCAGTCAAGTAAGGTAGAAGTCGGGGTCTGCTAGCTCCAAGCCTGGGCCTCAAGACATCTCGGGTATTTCTGCTTGCTCTCTTATGGCTCCACTACAGCCATGAAAAGGGTACGCCCAGGCTAGCACAACTGATCTCAAGAGGAAGAGAGACACGTGAAGCAGAGCCACCCTCCGCCGAGCTCGGCCCAGGTCAGCTGACCCACAAGTGTCTGACCATAAATAACTGTTGTTTTAAGCCACTGAGTTTTGGGGGTGGTTTATTACAGAGCATTTTTCTCTATCTGTAAAGTAAAGGAGCTGCCAGGGCTAGTTTAAGCATCTTTCTCCAAGGTCTCTGGTTTTTCTTTAACCGTGGCAGCCCCCAGCTTCCCAGTGCTGCCCTCTCCACTGTTTCTGGAGAACGGCTTCTCCCCACACACGCTGCCTCAACCTTAGCCCTCATGAATAACCATGCAGCATCCACTTCCATGGGGCCAAGTTCACGGCTCCTGAGAGCTCCACTTTCAAGGCTGCCTCTTTGCTGCTGCTGCTGCTTCTCTAGTGGCTTCACCAAGGCCTGGAGGCATGAACGGCTAAAATCCCTCCCTAAGTTCTGATGTGCAAATCAGAGGGCCTCAGGCAGCCTCAGGAAGAACTGTCCTTGTCAGGACAGCTGGCCCCATGCCCATGGGGGAGGATGGCTGGGCTGGATTTGGAATCTGAGGGGCCCATCTGAGCGGGGTGCGAGACAGAGAGATTTGGGATTTGAAGTCACGGAATTGTAGGCCTGGAGGGAACCAACCCTCATCTATCATATGGGGAGACTAAGGCACAACTCATCTAACATATGAGACAATTGAAGCACAAGGAAATAAATATAGACTTGCCCAGGTCAATTCTCAGAGTCAAGAACCTGATTTCCTGACTCCCAGCCCAGCGCTCCTTCCACTGCCCCCTGCTGGTCACAGGTGGGAAAGCACAGGCCAAGATTTGGAGGCTGAAACTTACTCCTTTGTGAATTCATTCAGCACCATGCCCAGCATACCCCCTGGCAAGGGACACCTACCATAGGCCAGATCTGGGCTGGGGTGGTGGGGGGAGGGGCAATCTATTAGACGTCCCACCTACCCAATTACAGATGACCCAGGAGTCGGACCACCTCTGCCTCCCTGCCAGCTCCTGTGCTGAGTGCTCCTCTCTCCCCCGTCACGCTGCCATGTTTTGTCTTCATCTTCTCGCTCTCAGTGGGTTTCTGCAGCCTTTCTCTCTCTTGTTCTCTCACTTTCTTCTTTTCTCTGCCTCATTATTTTTTGCTTTTTTTTTTCCGATCTTTTCTCTGCCTCTGAACCTCTCTGTGTCACCTTCTGTTTGTGTCTCTCTCTCCCTTCCTCTTTCCTGCCTTTCTCTGCCCACTTCCACCTGGGTCTCTGAGTGAATCCCCTTCTCTCCCTAGGGTTGTATAGTTTTCCTCTCTTGCTCACGTTTTCCATTTTCTTCTTTCTCTGCATCTCTATGTCTCTGTGACTCTAACGCTCTATAACTGTCTCTCCCTCCCAACCTGTCTCCCTGTCCTCTCCCCCCTGCATCCCCAGCCCAGGTTCTGTCCACTGCCTCCCACTCCCTAGGCTCTGTTCTCTGCCAGCTGCAGTTACAAGTGCGTCTGCTGAAGTAGTCCAGCTCCTTTTTTGCGATGGGTAACAAGAGGCTGTATGTTTGCAGCCACCAACTGGAAATACTGAATTCTTTTACAGCGAAGAAAGACAAGCACCCTCTCAGTTTATAAATATTAATTATAGGCACCCCGTAATGAGAGCACAGGGTGGCTGTTGGCTGTGATCTCTGATTGTTTGACTAATCCTAGAGACAGTTTAAACAAGACAGTTTCTACCTGATGGGAAGAGGAATTAGGATGCAGTGGTCCTTTCGTAAGGATCGGCTTAGAAATCAGCAAGAGATGTGGACTCACTGAGGATGCTAGGAGAGTGACCTTGGGCAGAGTCTCTTCCCCTCTTTGGGCCTCAGTTTCCCTTCTTCTACTAAGATGCCCTTCTAGCTCTGACCTATGTGATATGGAGGTGTCATTGTAAGAGGAGGTCAGGCAGACAATTTCAGAGCATTTGCCACATAGGGATCATGGACCCACAGAGGGAAAGCCCCGCTCAGAGGAGATGGGCCTGGGGTGGGTAGCAACTACCTCCTGTGGATCCCTAGGGTGACTCGGAGTCTGTCCTAGTTTGAATCAACTCTTCTCTAGGGAAGACCCTGGCCTGAGGCAAAATCTTGAGCAAGACCTGAGGTGTGTCCCGTGTTGCAAGTCAGACTTTCCAGACCTCCTACCAGCTGGGCAAGCCTTTCAGGTACCTCAGTTTTACTTTCTGCAAAATAGGAGTAATGAGGAGAAAGTTTATGCAGTTCTTCTTAATGCCAGAATTAAAAGTCAATCTAAATTGAATCACTAAATTGAAATAGTGATAGACATTGTGATGTGCAAAGCAGAGAAGCAATTCCCGATGCGCAGCCGGGAAGAAGGCTTGATGGAGGGAGAGGAGCAGCATCTGGAACAGGAAGTGTGCCTCTGAGAGGTCCCAGGACAAGGTCCCCACATTGAGGAAAAGTGAGCTATTCTTTCTAGAATACATTTTTTCTAAAACCCCTCTCCTTTGGGGAGATCTGTACATTTGTAAAACACTAAGCCATTCATCATCTCTTGGGAACAGAGGTCATCCTGGAGGACAGCTGGTATGAAATATGTGCTTCTCGTTTGGCAGAAGCAAAACCTGAGCTAGGGGGAGTCCGAGTCTCTTGCCCGAGACCATGCAAGTAGAAAGTGGCCAAGCAGAGAGTCAAGCCTTGGTCTCTGATCCCAAAACCCTGCTGTGGATTATCACTGGGCTCCCACCAGCCTGCAACTTTTTCAAGGAGCACGAGAGCCTAGTGGGCATCCTTGGAGCCTGGGCCTGGCCTCTCCTCCCCTGTGGTCCTACCCTCCCAGCATCTCAGTGGAACTCAGGCTGGCCCATGGAAGGTGCTCACAAGTGTTTATTGATCGAATGCAGGAAGGAAGAGATGCTTTCAATGTCCCGGGTATGTTGCCACCAATCTCTTCTTGCCTGGTCGTTAAAAGAGAGTATATCTGGAATCAAATTCGAGCTCCACCCATGTCTGTGAGACCTTGGGCAAATTACTTAACCTCTCTGTGTCTCAGTTTTCTAACCTGTAAGATGGGAATAATATTAGGATGGACTTCACCGTCATATTGTAAGTGCTATATGAGTTGGCTATTATTATTAATAACCACCTCCTGTCGTCCCTCTTTCCAGAGCCTCTGAAGGCAGTTTACTCAATTTCACATGAAGGCAAATGAAGACAAACATCAGGCTGCTCTATTTTACAATGCTGAATGTCCTCCGTTACGGCCGTGAGAAAGGTGAGGGAGGGGGTCTGGCTCAACACTGGTCTTTATGAAGCCAGAAGCTGAGTGGGAGTCACCTCCACTGCCACAGCCTGCCCCAGACCTTGATCTGTGGAAAGTCCCCGCAGGCCCCATCCTTGGTGCCCCGTACCTCCTAAATCAAGTTTAGGGCCCTGCCTGGCCCTGGGCTCTGTGCTTTGCAGAAAACTCCAGCCACAAGCCCATGGGACTGGGAGGGGTTAGATGGAGGGAGCAGCAACTTGCTTAAGAAAACCCCAGGTTCTGAGCGTCCTCACTGTATACCTCATGGGCTCAGGCCCAACTAAATGCTTCTCTAAAACTCCAAGTACAAACACCACAGAGCTGGTCCTGGGGGAACCGCGGGCTGGGCTTGCACACATGAATCAGAGCACAGCTAGTCCAGGGCACCATGGCTGTCAGCAGACAGAAGCTGAGCCATCTTCCCAACTCTCCCTGATTCTTTCCCTTCCTCA
>NW_011888817.1:13076802-13085772 GCF_000151845.1 Pteropus vampyrus
CCACATGCCTCGTGGCCAGCCAACCACGTACCCAGCTGACATTTACGGAAATCGAACTACATGCCAAAGGCTGGCAGGAAGCAGCCAGAAAGGATTTTTGCAGTGTGACGTCCACTACTGATCCAAAATACAGGATAAGGTGTAAATGCCCTAGAAAGAGCTGCCCCAGGTGTATTTCAAGACAGCCCTGATGGTCTCGACCAATAGCGCTGGACTTGGGGCTAGAAGACCTGGCTTTGATTTCAGGCCCTGCTTGGAGTGGCTTATGACCTTGCACAAGGGCACCGACGTTTTTGGAGCCTCGGTTTCTTCATCTGTCCCAAGAGGGACCTCCTGGGGTAGTTGTGAGGACCTGATGTGCATGGCTGCCAAGGCACTTTGTAACTGCAGAGGGCTGTGCGCCCAGAAGACCCTGCAGGCCCCAGGATTCCTACATCTGTGTCTCTATCTTGTTTCCTGATTTGAAGGCCTCTTTCCACCCATCACACAGCTCCCTGGTCTGCTGCAGCTATAGGATCCGACCCCAGGCTGCACATATGCGTGGCCCCAAATGCCAAGGGGTGGGGCAGGAGGCCCTGCTAAGAGCCCTGTGGGGCTAAGCAGAGGGCCAGCAGGAGAGTCAGGGACCAGCGTGGGTTTGTCAACAGGGTTTGTTTCCCCAGGGGAAAACAAAAACCAAAGACAAAGGGGGAAGAGGTGGGCGAGACAAAATGAGATATGCCAGGAGACCTAGGGAAGGGGAAGGCTGTGAATACTCTAGGATCCTGGGGAAGGAGTGAGTAGGAGGTTTTAGCTGCCAAAGTGTGTAGTCAGGGGGAGGGCAGTTGAAAGGAAGCCGCAGAATACAGGGAAAAAACCGTAAGAGCACGTGCACATATATAAATATCATCGCACCTTTGCTACTCGAAGTGTACATCGCCTGGGAGCTTGTGAGATATGCAGACTCTGCCCCAGACCTCCTGGCATTCCTCTCGGCGTTCAGGTCTGAGAGACACTGGGCTGAGTCACTTCCGTTCTCTGAGTCTCAGTTTCTTCATCTATAAAATAGGAATAATAATAATACCCTCCTGGCCACATAGGGCTGTTGGGAGGATTGAAGAAGAAGGGAAAAAAAAGAAACATTTGACTAGATCGTTTTGGAAAATGAAAAGCACCATATGAATGTAAGAAATTGTTTTATTGTTATATCATTATTACTATTATATACTGGGAGCCCAACCTCCCAGGGTAACAAGGCACTTTCATAACGAAATGACTTGATTAGACTGTTCTCTTAAAAACGCTGCTCCCCAGCTAACGTTTTCCTATCAGCGTGCCTCTTCTTGCAGCTGCATATTAAATCTTCATCCCATCAGCACTTGGCTGAATCTGTAGAAACAAAATGGAAGAGGGAACTCAGGCATGAATTAGCAGTTTAAGACAGGAATGAGATTACGATAAAATCCTCACTCTCTCCATCCATCAAAATGTAATAAGAATAGAAAACTAATGTGAAAATATCAACATGACCTATTGCTTCGAGCCTGTCATCACCATCCTTTATGATAGAGCCTTGCAAGATGTGAGTATCTCATTTCACTGTAAGCATCATGCTTTCGGCAGGAGACGCAAACCGTGTCCGAGACAGGCTGCACACTTGGGCAAATCTCTCTGGGGAAAACGGGAAGGGACCAAATGTGACACGGTTCCCTGATTTTCCAAGTCATGGAGAACAAGAATGAATCCGAGGTGACTTGAACTGAAGGGTGTTTTGTTCTGTCTATGATGGGGAAGCCCCAGCCCTGTCGAAAGATCATAGCTCTTGTCCTAGAAGATGTCCAAGAAAGGACATTTCCTAAGTTCCAAATATCTCCAAGAGCCTCTGATCCTGGGGTTGCGGCAGCAGTGACAGCCTCAAGAACTAGCCTCCAACCCTCACTGCTGGCCACCTGTCTAGCTGCATGGGCCCCACAGGATATAGAGCAGGTTCCTGGAAGGAAGCGGTACTACCATTGGTCCCTGTGTCAGCAGATGAGGGATAGATAGGTTCAGAGAAGCAATGAGACTTGTGCAAGAACATATGGCAAGTAAGGGTTAAGCTCCAGGTCGGCCGGATTCCCCGTCAAGTGCTCTTTGCATTGCACCCCATTGCCAGTGATGTGCCAAGACTGAGCTTGAACGGGAGGATAGGAAGCAGAAACAATGGCTCCTGTCCTCAGAGAGCTCACAGCCTCACTCCCATCCTGAGCAACTTCTCTTTCCAACATCTTCCTTCTCTACTCTGCTCTGATCACCCTGGCTTCCTAATGTGTCATAAAAGTACTGAAAGTACCTTGAACATTCTCTTGCTTTATCCTGGAAGGCTTTCCTCCCTTCACTGTTCACTGGAACAACTCCTCCTCCTTCTATTCCTACCTGAAAGATCACCTCCTCTAGGAAACCCTCCCCGATATACTTTCTCCCTATACCCTCTCCTCTGCTTTGAGACCCTTGGTTAATTTACTGTCATATCAGCCTTGCTGGTTCCCTGTAGCACATTTCTCAATAGCAATTAAGTCATTATTTGTGTTAATATTTAACATGCATCACCTCCATGAGGTAGCAAGCTATAAAGTTCTGGAACCACTTGGCTTTTTTATTATTATTATTATTATCGTATTCCCCAGCACCTAGCACAGTACCTGACATTTATTCATTCATTCATTCCAAACTTTTAATGAGCACCTACTATGTGCCAGACACTGACAGCATGCCTGCTCTCACGAAGGCATCACTCTAGTAAAGGAATCTATGCAATAAGCTAAAATATGTCGAGTGTAATGAGCGTGAGAAGAAAAACAGAGCAGGGTGTATGTACTAAGTTTAGATATGATATTCAGGAATCCTCTTGGAGAAGGTGATGTTTGAGCAGAGCCTGGAATGAGCAACACCGATACTTAAAGGAACAGTGTTCCATGCCACAGGGGCAGCAACTTCAGATGCCCTAAGGCTGGTGTGCGCTTGCCATATTCCCAGAGACAGGAGGGAGTGGGCAGTGGAGGAGGAAGTCAGGCGAGTGGAGAGCCCAGTGAAGGGTTATAGGCAGAGGAGCGACATGATCTGACTTCAGCTCTCAAAGGACAGCTCTGGGTGCTGTTCAGAGACCAATTGTGGGGACTGAGGGCAGGATCATGGAGACCCGGGTGAGAGATGACGGTGGCTTAGACTGGAAGAGTGGCAATGGAGGTGGGAAGAAGAGTGTGACCTCCGATGCATTCTGAAGATGGAGCTAACAGTGTCTGCTAATGGATTGAATGTAGGGTATGAGAAAGCGAGGCGTCAGGGACAATGCCAAGAATTTTGGCCTGAACAACTGGAAACATGGAGTTACCGTGAACCAATAAATCGCCTTTCTGCTTCAGCCCATTTGAATTGGAGTTTTATCATTTGGAATCTTTTTTAAAAATCTTGATTAATTCAGAGACTAACAGGCCAGAGGTGGTAGGGTGGGGAGTAGGGGAGAAAGGGACAGATGGGGGAGAAAAAGGAAGGTGCCTGCTCGAGTATAGCAGGAAAGTGGGGTCTCAAGACAGAATGAAGAGGACTCTGGGGTCTCCACCCCAGGTGCGTAGGAGTGTGGCAGCCTCATTCATGGGATATACCGGCTCGAACGAGTATATGACTTTTCCCCTTTACCATCTTGAGTTTTAGGCACCAGCTGCTGAAACTATGTGGTTGGAGCTTTGGCAATTTATCAGGGGTGAAGATAAACCAGAGTTACCCTTTGTTGTGCGCCTTCAGTCCGTCAAGCCCGGGCCAGGCTCGCTGTGTACAAACTCTTTCAGCTTTGCACACCTGTCTCCATTTTACACATGAGGAAACAGAGGTTCAGAAAAGTTATGGGCCTTGCCCAAAACCACACAATTAGAAATAAAGATTTGGGAGCCGCTCAGGAGAAATGAAGTCCTTCACCCCCAGGTGTCATTAAGAGCCCCCAGGCTGGAGGTGAAGCCTATCAGCGTGCCTCTTCTTGCAGCTGCATATTAAATCTTCATCCCATCAGCACTTGGCTGAATCTGTAGAAACAAAATGGAAGAGGGAACTCAGGCATGAATTAGCAGTTTAAGACAGGAATGAGATTACGATAAAATCCTCACTCTCTCCATCCATCAAAATGTAATAAGAATAGAAAACTAATGTGAAAATATCAACATGACCTATTGCTTCGAGCCTGTCATCACCATCCTTTATGATAGAGCCTTGCAAGATGTGAGTATCTCATTTCACTGTAAGCATCATGCTTTCGGCAGGAGACGCAAACCGTGTCCGAGACAGGCTGCACACTTGGGCAAATCTCTCTGGGGAAAACGGGAAGGGACCAAATGTGACACGGTTCCCTGATTTTCCAAGTCATGGAGAACAAGAATGAATCCGAGGTGACTTGAACTGAAGGGTGTTTTGTTCTGTCTATGATGGGGAAGCCCCAGCCCTGTCGAAAGATCATAGCTCTTGTCCTAGAAGATGTCCAAGAAAGGACATTTCCTAAGTTCCAAATATCTCCAAGAGCCTCTGATCCTGGGGTTGCGGCAGCAGTGACAGCCTCAAGAACTAGCCTCCAACCCTCACTGCTGGCCACCTGTCTAGCTGCATGGGCCCCACAGGATATAGAGCAGGTTCCTGGAAGGAAGCGGTACTACCATTGGTCCCTGTGTCAGCAGATGAGGGATAGATAGGTTCAGAGAAGCAATGAGACTTGTGCAAGAACATATGGCAAGTAAGGGTTAAGCTCCAGGTCGGCCGGATTCCCCGTCAAGTGCTCTTTGCATTGCACCCCATTGCCAGTGATGTGCCAAGACTGAGCTTGAACGGGAGGATAGGAAGCAGAAACAATGGCTCCTGTCCTCAGAGAGCTCACAGCCTCACTCCCATCCTGAGCAACTTCTCTTTCCAACATCTTCCTTCTCTACTCTGCTCTGATCACCCTGGCTTCCTAATGTGTCATAAAAGTACTGAAAGTACCTTGAACATTCTCTTGCTTTATCCTGGAAGGCTTTCCTCCCTTCACTGTTCACTGGAACAACTCCTCCTCCTTCTATTCCTACCTGAAAGATCACCTCCTCTAGGAAACCCTCCCCGATATACTTTCTCCCTATACCCTCTCCTCTGCTTTGAGACCCTTGGTTAATTTACTGTCATATCAGCCTTGCTGGTTCCCTGTAGCACATTTCTCAATAGCAATTAAGTCATTATTTGTGTTAATATTTAACATGCATCACCTCCATGAGGTAGCAAGCTATAAAGTTCTGGAACCACTTGGCTTTTTTTTTTTTTTTATTATTATTATCGTATTCCCCAGCACCTAGCACAGTACCTGACATTTATTCATTCATTCATTCCAAACTTTTTATTGAGCACCTACTATGTGCCAGACACTGACAGCATGCCTGCTCTCACGAAGGCATCACTCTAGTAAAGGAATCTATGCAATAAGCTAAAATATGTCGAGTGTAATGAGCTTGAGAAGAAAAACAGAGCAGGGTGTATGTACTAAGTTTAGATATGATATTCAGGAATCCTCTTGGAGAAGGTGATGTTTGAGCAGAGCCTGGAATGAGCAACACCGATACTTAAAGGAACAGTGTTCCATGCCGCAGGGGCAGCAACTTCAGATGCCCTAAGGCTGGTGTGTGCTTGCCATATTCGCAGAGACAGGAGGGAGTGGGCAGTGGAGGAGGAAGTCAGGCGAGTGGAGAGCCCAGTGAAGGGTTATAGGCAGAGGAGCGACATGATCTGACTTCAGCTCTCAAAGGACGGCTCTGGGTGCTGTTCAGAGACCAATTGTGGGGACTGAGGGCAGGATCATGGAGACCCGGGTGAGAGATGACAGTGGCTTAGACTGGAAGAGTGGCAATGGAGGTGGGAAGAAGAGTGTGAATTCCGATGCATTCTGAAGATGGAGCTAACAGTGTCTGCTAATGGATTGAATGTAGGGTATGAGAAAGCGAGGCGTCAGGGACAATGCCAAGAATTTTGGCCTGAACAACTGGAAACATGGAGTTACCGTGAACCAATAAATCGCCTTTCTGCTTCAGCCCATTTGAATTGGAGTTTTATCATTTGGAATCTTTTTTAAAAATCTTGATTAATTCAGAGACTAACAGGCCAGAGGTGGTAGGGTGGGGAGTAGGGGAGAAAGGGACAGATGGGGGAGACAAAGGAAGGTGCCTGCTCGAGTATAGCAGGAAAGTGGGGTCTCAAGACAGAATGAAGAGGACTCTGGGGTCTCCACCCCAGGTGCTTAGGAGTGTGGCAGCCTCATTCATGGGATATACCGGCTTGAACGAGTGTATGACTTTTCCCCTTTACCATCTTGAGTTTTAGGCACCAGCTGCTGAAACTATGTGGTTGGAGCTTTGGCAATTTATCAGGGGTGAAGATAAACCGGAGTTACCCTTTGTTGTGCGCCTTCAGTCCGTCAAGCCCGGGCCAGGCTCGCTGTGTACAAACTCTTTCAGCTTTGCACACCTGTCTCCATTTTACACATGAGGAAACAGAGGTTCAGAAAAGTTATGAGCCTTGCCCAAAACCACACAATTAGAAATAAAGATTTGGGAGCCGCTCAGGAGAAATGAAGTCCTTCACCCCCAGGTGTCATTAAGAGCCCCCAGGCTGGAGGTGAAGAGACTTGGGGTCCAGCCCTGGCTCTGTCGTCGCTTTCCATGTGACCTGGGGTGAACTCATCTTCTGCTCCATGCTCACCTTGCCCATCTGGGAAATGCCAATGTTGGGTTTAATAATCTCCTGACTCATTATGACTCTCATTCCTGCTGTTCAGGCTTCAGGGGACCAGGGTAGGCAGAAGCCACCAGCCTGACACACGGGTTGAACACCTACTAAGTGCAGCACTTTCCCTTTGGAAAAGCCCAGAGGAGGGAGGGACTGTGGCTTGCCATGATCTACTGAGGGGCCTGAAGCCCCCCTTCAGAGGGTTTCCAGAATGCTGGGGGCTTCAACCACGGGGCCACAGCAAATATGTCCACCAGGAGAGACTGGGCAGCCAAGCCAAGCTCCTGGGCATGAATCGCTCGCAGCGTATGCTCTTCATTTCATACATCATTTGCAAAGAGCTGCAGCCACTTTGCAAAGTCCCTTCCTGATCTAACAGTATTTGAGTTTTCCTTCTGTCTTTTCTGATCTAGCTACTGCCCTTTACTCTGGCCATTTCCACTGCCACCAGCACCCAGACATTGTTTTCTTGTAAGTTTGGGAGATCCAGGTTGAAGTGAACTCAGTCACTTCCTTCTGATGGACTCGATAATGTAAATCTGTGTGTGTCCAGGTCCCGGGAGCCGCACCCAGCAAAGGTGGAGCAGGAGTGTAAGGGACGCGTCTGGAAGGGCAACCTGAGCGATGAGCAAGGGCCATGGGAGGGTACACTGAGTAACGTAAGCGTCAGCCGTGGGGTTCGCCCCGTAATGTGGACACTGCCAGTTAGGTTTTCACGTGGAGCTACTATGATTCTATAATGTGGAAAAATGCCCACAGTACGTGCTGTGTCAGAAAGGCTGGGGCCCCTGGAAACGTGGGTAACGTGCAGATAGGGCAGGTCCGTGCTGTGTTCACAGTTATCTCCAGGGCTTAGCAAACAATAGGTGTTCATTGAATAGCTGCTAAGCAAAGAAATGGAAGAGCCGAGTGAATAGCGTGGAACCCAGATGCACTGAGTGATAGGACCCAGAGAGAGGAAGCGAACCCTCTTTTTGCTCTCTCTCTCTTCTTTTTTCAGTATCTCGTTTTGTGGCTGGAATAAGAACAAAGAAGAGTCCCCTCATCTATGTCAGGGCCCTCCCACCAAGCTGGAATTTCCCCGTATGCAAGCTGTCAGTCCATTCTCCATTATCCTTCCAAAGTGAGGCCAGTAGCTCAGCATCCACGACATGGGCAAAAGTGGAGTTTTGGGCTCCCACCCCACCCACCAGGCCTAACACCTGCATGGCTACAGTGGCCATGGAGCCTGCTGGGGCCGATGTCAAACGCTAATCTGGCAGAATTCACACATACCTCCTCCTGTCCTAGGTGCCCACTCTCAATCCCCAACCAGGGAGGACCAAGATTGGCCCAGGGAGCCCTGAGCAGCAGAGCAGCTGGGCTGAACCCTGAGCCTCATGGAGATTTTCATTCTTTCCCAGTTCTTTCATTCAACAGAGTGATTGAGGACATGCCCTGTGCCAGGCACCTCGCTCAGCACTGGGGGATACCACAGTGGCCAAGCTGAAAGGTCCCTGCCCTTGTGGAGCTGGCCTTCTAGTAGAGAAGAAAGCCAGTAACCAACCAGCCAACCGGAGAAATGAGACTATTTCAAGTGGTGATACGCACGACAAAGGCAACACAGGCGTGCTGTTTGTTCTGTTTCTTCCTCCACCTCCATTCCATTCTTCCCACCCTGCTCTGCTCTGTGCTCTGAGGGGCCAAGCCCTGAGGATTGCATCCAAGGTTCCCTACCACCTGCTTCTAGCTGGGCTCAGACGACAGGAAACCCAAGAAATGAGGGCACCGTAGGAGAAAGGTCCAGGTATTTCTTCTCTGCGGCCCCCATGCCTTGTTGCCTCATTCTGGCAGGGGCTGATCCTTCTATTATTCCAGTTCCAGTTGTCTCCAGACTCTGACAGCACCCTTTCCTTCAGGATCCCCCAGGCCCATGGATGCTGACAGCTTCCTGGTTGCTGGGTTTCCTTATCCTCATATCTCTTCAGATTCTCAGCTGAGCATGCCCTGTACTTCCTGCTGGGCCCCTGGCTGATATAGGCAGATGTGATAGAAGGTTCTGGGAGGCAGGGGGTGGGCGGGGAAGCAAGTTCAAGCCTAGGTTGTTCAAGGAACAGAAAAATGGTCAATGTAGCTGGAATGTACTGAGGGAGTAGAGGTGGAAAGAGATGAAGTCAGGGGTGAAATTCAAAATCTTTAACAACTTGGCACAGGCATCATGTGCACAGAAGGGATCCCCAACTGTAA
>NW_011888817.1:13086917-13091287 GCF_000151845.1 Pteropus vampyrus
TAGCTGGAATGTACTGAGGGAGTAGAGGTGGAAAGAGATGAAGTCAGGGGTGAAATTCAAAATCTTTAACAACTTGGCACAGGCATCATGTGCACAGAAGGGATCCCCAACTGTAAGGGTGTCACGTCTGCTGGACAAGCATCTTGGATAATCAGGCAGGTGGGCAGAGGCGTATCAGCCAGGGGCCCAGAAGGACAACAATGGCACATGCAAGCTGGGTTGTGTGGAGACAGTTTAATAAAGGGGCTCTTTATACAGGTGTGGGCAGGGAAGTCACAAGAGCAATGGGGATCTCTGGGACTATAACAACCCCAAGCAAGAGTGGAGGGAGACAGAAGTTACTACAAGCGAAGTTGTATGGAGAGGAGGGCTGCCTCGAAAGAAGCTAGGACCTTTAGTTGAGGGACACGTCCAAGCTGCAGTGGCCCCAAAGGGAAACCACCAGTGGAGTCAACACCCAACGTTGCTACCCTCCCTCTCCCTAGTCCCCTGCTGGTAACACCCACTGGCCAATGCCACTGCAGAGCCAGAGAACATTCTTGTGGGTCACCGTCCTAAGACCTAGAACACAGTGGAGAAGAGTGAAGCCTGGAGGCAAATGGGAAATACCCAGCCCTCTTGACCTTGAAAGTCACAGCAAGAGGTTTAGATTTCAGGCTAGGCACAGTGGGAAAACACTGGGAATGAGAGTGATAGCATCTCACTTGGGCCTTTTACCTCGATCCACAGGGAGGTGAGGGAACGGGCTCATGACAGCCTGTACCAAGCACCCACAAGCATTTCATGATGGTGGTTGGTGGCAGGAGGAAGCTAACAGCGTGTCCTGGGAACTAAGCCACCTGTGGCAGATAGACCAGCTCAAGAACCCCGGGGAGCTCCAGCCTGCAGGAGACAAACCCACGTGTTCAGCACGCAGGACCATCCTGAATATGATGGAATTTGGTTTCCAACTGGTGGGTCGGCAGCCCCGAGAAATCAAAAAATGCCCAAGGTTCTCGTTGAGAGGCTTCTGCAGGACTACAGAAGAGGGCCTGAGGAGGAAGCAGAACCCCTCCCCAGACCCACATCCACCAGGCTAGGAAATGGGAGAGCTGGTTTTGAAAGCCCGCCCACGCATTTCTTTCTCCACCTATCATGAGAGTTAAGAAGGGGTTGTCAATGAAATAGGAGAGTCACATGTTGTTCGTGTTCTCTGTCTGCGGAAGTGATTGACAGGGGAGTAAACTATGAACAGAATGACCCCTTGAGGGTTCCCTGTGTCTTGAGTTTACAATCCCAATATTCTACAGAACTGGAAGGATCTGGGGGCTGAATTTTCCGTAGCCCAAATGTTGGGGTCATGAAAATCCCTAGGCTCACGCTCAGAAGCCCAGCGTTTGAATCATTGCCCGCATATAACAGATGCACAGAAACAAGTTTTCAAGGCAAGCAAGAAAACGCTGACGTCTAGGATAACATGTCATGGGTTCTCATCCTACCCACACGTGAGCCAGGCACTGGCTCTGCCTCTGGCCACTGTGTCCTTTTTCACATTATCTCACAAGAGTCTGAGCCAACTATTATTATGTTCATCACACAGAAGAAGAAACTGTGGCTTTGAGAGACTAAATTCCTGACCCCGGTCCTGTAGCTGGTCAGCAGCAGAGCTAGGAGGCAGGCCCAGGTTTCCAATGGTGAAAGCCTGGGACCCCTGCCACCAGCCCTCCCACCTACAGGGAGAAGGTACATGGTCCCAAAGCCTGGGTTCCCTCTGCAGATGCTGGAGTCTCCGGAGAAAGTGCTACCCAATGTTCCTGTTCTCAGCCTCGCTAGGTGGAAGCCAGATCCTGCCTGATTCATTCTTTTAATCAGGGACAGAGTAGTGGCAGCAGCTTCCTGAAGAACTCTTCAGACTCATTAAAATTAAGTCATTGCTTTAATAACCACAGGGTGGAGGCAGCTGCAGCTAGGGGCCTGTGGGCTTTCAGTAGTCCCCACGGGGCTTGATGAGCAGGGTACTGCCACAGGGCACTGGGACACTCCTGTCTCTCTGCTCCACATCTAATGCCTTTGTCTCTCCTCTCTCCCAGGTCACCCCAAGGGGGTAGCTGTCCTGGCAAGTGCATCTCCAACAGTTAGCCATGTGGGCAAACTCTGAGTCTTAGGGTACTTCTCAAAAATATAGGTTCTGGCTCCAGTACCAGAGATGGGGTCAAGGTAAGCCTGAAAAAATACCATTCAGAGAGGTTACATATTTGCCCAAGGTCACAGAGCCAGCTAGAGGAAGGAAGCTCAGGGGCTTGAACCCAAGTCCACATACTCCTTCCACTCTATCACACAGCCTCAGCGTGTATTGTATGGTTCCCGAAAAGGCACCTACCTGTTGCTGGGACAGGGGCAACATCATTTGACAGATATACCTAGTAATCACTCACTAGCTTGGTGATTGGGAGCAAATTGCTTCACTTGTCTATGCCTCAAATTCTTCACCCGTCATATGGGATACCGGGTCATTGTGAACCTTGAATGAGATAACAAGTGTGAAATTGCTCTGGAAACCATAAAGTGTGGTGCACCTTGAGGAGGTGGGGGCCTAGAGCTGTAGGGAAAAGGCAGATCCCGGCAGGGCAGGGGCTGGGGAGCCGCAGAGAAGAGCAGAGGGCTGGGGATGTAGGCCGGGGAAAGCTGAAGGAGCCCCATGAAATTTCAGGAGAGAGGAGCACACAGAGACCTAAGGAGTCCGAGTCGAGCTCAGGGAAAGAGGGGGCATCCTGGTTGGACCACACGGGGCTGGGGCTGGGAGAATCCTGAGGCATTAACCGTAAGAAGCCAGAAGATCCCACGTCCCTGGACAGAGCAAGAAATGGCCAGGGTCAGGCAAGCTGTGGCTGGCTATGCACTGAAATGGCCACATCTCCAGCCTCTGAGTCTCAGTCTCCTCTCTGTACAGTCAAGAAAATATATCTACTTTCCAGCGCTGTTATGAGAATTGGCATGTGTCTAAAGTGGCTGACATAAAGTACATATTCAATAAATGGTTTCCATTAAATAGTGGTGATGATGATTAGCAAATTACTTAAAATCTCTGAATTTGTTTTCTAGGCTGTGGAGTAGAAATCATCATACAGATGTCACAGTGTCCTTGGGAAGCTAAACAGTCGTAGTCTATGTGAGACTGCCAAGCATAGGGCCTGGTGTACAGGGGCTCAACAATTACAAGTCCATTCTCCCCTGTCCTCCTCTTTCTGACCCAATGAGCAGAGATGGACATGATAGCAAAATGGGCTTTGGTTCCTTCCAAGAGTCCTCAGCTCTCATTTAAAGATAGTGAGCTCTCCATCCCTAGAAACATCCAAGGAGAAGTTAGATGACTTTGCATCAATGTGGGGCAAGGAGCTGGACTCAAGGTCAAAAGCCCTTCCAACTTTGAAGATTCGTTATTCTACAGCTCTGCAAGCTCTGGTGTAATCTGACTGCCCAAATCTGGCCTGTAGTAAACACGACCTTCGACTTGGAGTCGGAGGCTGTGGGCTGAATCCCAGCTCAGCTTCTTCTATTGTCTCAGAACCTGCATATAGCAGATGAACAATAAACTGTCTTCCCTGAGGGCCAGATGGATGCCTGCCTCTCCAGCTGCCCTGAAACAAAAGCCTCATGCGCAAACATCTATCTGAACAGCGCAATCCTCCCCTGGAATTTCCCAAAATTGGGAAGAGAGCAGAGGCCCTTCCAAAAGTTGATGGAGGCTTGCCTAGTACCTCCTGCTGAAAAGCACCCAGGGTGCCACTGGACAGCCCCACACTCTGTCCCTGGCAGCCCAGGCCTGGGCCCAGCAGGTGTGTTTGGAGAAGTACATCCCAAGCTTCACCCTGTACATGGTCCCCGGCTCAATTACAGGCTCAATTTTCTTTTCTGTTTAATCCCCAAATCAATATGTGTTCATACATATTTAATCGGGAGGCTGTTTTTATTAGAGTGGGGATTAGTTTTACATCTTTCTCCCCACTGCTTAGAAGACATCCGACACTCACATGGAAGACGAGTAGATTAATGAGGGAAAGGCCCAGGCGAGGTACCCCAGCCAAGTCAGAGAAACTGAGAGCATCACTCCTGGGCCCGCCACCCCTTCCGCCTGGGCCCTGCCATCCCGCAGCCTCCCAGCTTCCTCTCTCTCGGCCCAAGCCTGCAGTCCACCCCTCATCCCCAAAACCTCCTCCTGGTCCTTGCCCAGGGAGGCTCCCTGGGGTCCTTCCCAGGAGAACAAGGGCAAGCTGCCTGTTAGAGGTCAGGGAGGAAAGGTCACCTTCAGCCTTGCCTTCCAGAAGTAATAGATTTCCCCCTTACAACTCCGAATCAAGGCTGAGCAGAATAAATTATCACCCTTTTGCAGC
>NW_011888817.1:13092547-13098440 GCF_000151845.1 Pteropus vampyrus
AGGTCACCTTCAGCCTTGCCTTCCAGAAGTAATAGATTTCCCCCTTACAACTCCGAATCAAGGCTGAGCAGAATAAATTATCACCCTTTTGCAGCGTAATCACTGTCACACTCAGCCCCAGCTGCCATCTGCTTCTTCACCAGAATCCCCACTTAGCCAAGCTGGAAGGAAGGAAAGGACACGTGGACCTGGAGGTCACCGAGCTGGCCAGAGAAGGACAAGGACAAGAACACTCTGGGGCCTGGAGCAGAAGAGAGGAGGCTGGGATCAGTTTCTCAGCCCCCCTGTTAAAACAGGGCTGGAACAGTCATAAACAGGCAGGCATGTGTCAGGCCCCAGCTACATGGCGTCTCATCCATCCTCATTGAATCTCTAAGAGACAGAGCATATTCTGATGACCCGCTTTTTACCAAGGAAGAAACTGAGGCCCAGTGGTCTCAGAAATAGGAAGTAGCAGCCCTGGCGTTGGGCCAGGATGTGTGGCTGTGGAGTCTGTGCTCCAGGGGTTTGGCTGCAGTGCTACCTCCCTCCATTGTGCAATAGTCCTCTCCTCCTCTACGCAAGCCGGGGGCTATTTAAGGTGACATGTAGAGACAAGAATATTTTGGGAACACCAGTTACTGGCCGGAAATTGACAGCTATGGAAGAACCTGGGGACTTTGGGTGGGGTCAGAGCATCAGCTCATGGCCACCACCCCTCTTCTCCACCTCTTCATGGACTCATGCCTAACATACCTGTGAACACCTCCACCTGCTCTGTGCTCAGAGCTGGGCTGCATGAATGAACAAGACCAGGCGTGGTCCCTCTCTCACACACTGACGGTCTTAAGAGCAAGGCTGACATCGGTCGAACAATAAAACTGCGGAGGTGTACCTCCAAATCGGAGCCCAGGGTCCCGAGACAGCGTGACTCTGCCTGGCGTTGTCCTCCCATCCCTGAGCCTTGCTCTCTCTGTCACCTGGCTTCCTGTAGCTCATCTTTCGGTCTGGGATTGCCCTGTGCCTCTCCTTCCCAGAATTCACCTCATTTGCAGTCATTTGATTGCAGAGGCCAGGACAATCTGTTTCACCATCGGATCTTGTTCATTGCTGTAGTAGAGAACAAAAATTGAGGAGGAGGAAAGAAGGAAGGGAGAAAAAGAGAGAGGGAGAAAGCGTAGGAGAGAGAAAGAAGGGGAGAATGTGACATAAGAGGAGGAGGAAAGAACCAGGGGAGACGGAGGGAGAAAGGCCAGAAAGTTGGGCCGTGTTGAAAGACCGCATGCGCTCCCCAAGGCCTCCTGCCTTCCTTTCATTCTGGGCTGAAGTCTGACCTGGTTTTCAGAAACTTGCTGAGGTGCTAACGCAAGGAGACCAGCTGCAGTAGGAAAGAGTTACGCATTGCAAGGACTTCCCAAGAGGACAACGGTCAGCTGGATTAACCCCTTCGCCGAAGTCAGGGGTCCGTGCCTCTTTTTTCAAAGCTGCCAGAGGCAGAGGGAGGGACAGCATGACCTCCAGTTATTGACTTCTAAGGACTCCATGCACTCGATTGCCAAGGACCCTGTGGCCAGTGCTCGGGGACTTTCATAACCTCTCAAGGCCACCTTTGCCAGGAGGGTCCTAAGACCTGCTGGCAGGGGGCCCCCTGACACCGGGGCTGTCTGGGAGACGGCACAGCCAGTCTCTGCTCACGCTAACCACTTGGCAGTCCGTGTTTGACGACCGGATTAATTCCCGAACAAAACAGATAACGTAGGCAGTGTGATTCCTCATTTAGCTGTCAGATCGGAATAAAAAATGTGTGTGAGAGAAAACCCAAGGGAAAAAAAAATTGAATAATGATAAATTGTGACTGAACGCTCCAAAAAAAACACAAGCCGTCTTCCCCCACCCCCCACCCCCATCGTGTCGTGCCCGCCATCACCTGCGTAATTTGAAAATATTCTAAGTGTTCAGGGCCTTCTCCTTGGCACTTTTCGGCTCTTCCTGAGGAGACTCTGATCCACTTTGCCCACGGTCTCATTTCCTGCGCAAATGCAGCAATGCATCAAAGACCCAGGCAGAATGGCTGGCCAAGAAGCCCTCCTGCCTCCTGCTCTCTGCACAGCTAGATCCCCCATGTGATAGCGTTTCTCATTGCCACACCCCAGAGGAGAGGCTTTTGCACTGCGGACTTTACAGTATTATTACAATGCACACTTGGAAAGGAGAGGGAGGAAAAGGGGAAAAAAAAAAAGTACTTTTGCTGTGATAAGTGTCAACTCTGCCTGTGTCTAAGAAGGATTGTTGTTCTGCAAAATGGAACATTATTCAAATGTACAGAAGCAATAAACTGAAGCAAGGTTTCCGTGATCAGAAGTTGTTTGGCTGTCCCAGGGGGATCAGAGTAAATGCTCATCTCTGAATGTTTTGTCATTCCACACAAGAGCCAGATGAAAAATTAGCAGGCTTTCTTGGGGACTGGCCAGTGCTCTTTCCCCCAGGAGGAGAGCCTGGAACCTCATGTTTTGGTTGAGGAAGCCTGTCTCCCTGATAATCTCAAAGAACAGGAAGTCACCTGCTGAGTAGAGTGGGATATGGTAACCTATAGAGAGTCAGGCTGTCTAGCATGTGCCTGTGCCCTCTTGGACACCAGCAAGGGTAGATGACGGATTCTCTCCTCTCTGAGAACCTATGTGCCAAGCTGTGGACAAAAGATGTGTCTGAATGACTGTAGGGGCTAAAAGCAGCAGGATTTTAGGACTGGCACCAGGGTTTGCCTGGGATGTAGGTTAAGGAAAACCCACCTGGGAGCCCAAAACATTCTAGAAAAGAGCAGATTGGAGAAGGTAGCTCATTCGACTAGTGGGAGAAGAAGAATAGACAAACCATTGACAGAGAGGACTCCAGTGGTGGTCAGAAATGGAGACTGAGTCAAATGGCCTCAAGCCAACCCTATGAAGCATCCCCATTTTAGAGATGGGGGAAATGAGGCTGAGAGAAGTAGAATAACTTGCCCAGAAACCATGCTTGCCACTCTCACCCCAATCTATCACCAAGGTCTTAGTTCCATCTCCAAAATATCTCTGGACTTAGCCCACATCTTTCCATACCTTCCACCACGACCCTAATTCGAGCCACCACCATCCCTTCCTGAACCTGCTAGATAGAGCAGCCTACTTGCTGGCCTCCCTGCTTCCAGTCTCGACTCCTCACCACCAACTAGAGATTGCTTTATAAAATGCAATATCATGTTACCCCCACCTAAACTCTCCATGGCTCCCCATTGCCTTCAGGGTGAAATCCAGCCTCCTTAACAGGGCGCTGGAAACTCTCCACAGCCCCTGCCCACCTCTGGGCCCTCATCTCTTGCCACTTTCTTTTTCACACTCCAGCCCTAGCCATCTAAACCACTCTTAGTTTTCCCCAAGAGGCAAGTTTTTGCTCCTGGCTCTTTGCATATGCTGTTCCCTCTACCTAGTACAACCTACCCTCTCCCTCTCATTTGGTTCTATCATCCTTTAGGGCTC
Source organism: Pteropus vampyrus (assembly GCF_000151845.1). Taxonomy (NCBI): domain Eukaryota; kingdom Metazoa; phylum Chordata; class Mammalia; order Chiroptera; family Pteropodidae; genus Pteropus; species Pteropus vampyrus. The sequence continues at coordinate 13,096,039 of NW_011888817.1, forward strand.
CCCTGAGGTGTAACTTCCTTCTGGAACCTTCTGTGACGCCCACCCAAATTAACTTCCCACCCCTCCTCTGTTCTTCTGGATCCCCCTTACCTCCTGCATGGCATTCTACTGAAAGTGCCTGTGTACCATCTGGAATACCCACCGGCCAGTAACTTACAGGAAATAAGGATTATATCTGTCTTATTCATCATTATACCCTGAGCACCCAGGACTATTCCTGGCACACAGTAGGCACTCACGAACCATTTGCTGGACCAGTGATTGAATGAAGGAACAAATGAATGAGAAAATGAACGATGAGGCTCTCTTCTGTATATCCAAATGTATAAAAAACACAGGCAAGTCCATCAATAAGGCGAGCACTCGCTGCTCACAGCCTGTCCTTGGCGGGGAGTCGGGTGATGAATTTCCGGAGGTGATGCATGAGAGCGTGAGAAGGGCGAAGTGGACGCATGGAAGAATAGAATATAGATTTCTATAGATTAATCATTTGTCATTCCTGCCACTCGGCACACTCACGCACACACACTCCTTCCCTACTTGGAACCCCCCCTCCCCCGAAGAAGCACAACTCATACCGCCCTTGGACCATGCAACAGGGACACACACACAACACTCATTACACAATGACACAAACACACTCAGAGAGACACTTTATGAAAGTTTACACATCACAGAAACCCTCAAACACACAAATTCAGACACATACTCTGCATCGGATCTTAATTGACAGCTTCTCTACCACTTAGAATAAACTCACACACAGTACAGCACATTTACTCTTACACACACAGAGATGTGCACACTTACTCCGACACACACAGAAAAGTGTACACATCGCTGTTACACACAGGGAGAAGTACTTACTCTTACACACAGAGAAGTGCGTGCTTACCCTGACACACAGAGAAGTAAACATTTACCTGGCACACTCATACTCACAAATCTTCTCTCATTGCCTTTGCTGGTTTCCTCTCATTCCCAAGCTCCTATCTGTCTCCCTTACAGAGCTGTGAGCCTGACACCAGGGCACTGGGCCCTCACTCCTTTCTCTCTAGGGCAGAACCCAGACAGCGTCCCTCAGGCCCAAGGCCCAGCTCTCCCAGCACTTAAGCTTCTCCTCCCTGGAAGCCCCCGCCTACTCCAGTGAGTCCACTGCTGTGCCCCATGTTTCATGTGTCGAATCCTCCATATCACAGGTGAAAGGCAGAGGGGAAGGCTGGGGGCTCAGAGTGAAGCCTCCTAGTCACCTCCACTCGCTGTGCCATTGGATGCACTTAATTTCATGTGTGTTCCATGAGTTGCTTCCCATCTTATGCAGAGCTGCTAAGGAAGAAATTGAAAAAGAATAGACTCTCTTTTTATCCCAACTGAAGGGAGAAGAACCCTCAGCCTCAGCCTCTCTCCTTGACCAGCCACTCTGTTCAGTGCTGGAAAGATAAGGGTTGAAGGAACATCTCTCCCTCAACATCTTATAGACCTGCACCTGCCCTCTCAGAGGCCCTGTCTGTCTTCCCCAGCACCCCAGGGTCCCAGGGCACCTTCTCACCTCACAGGGCCACACCCTCTACTCAAACACTTCCCCCCAAAAAAACCCAAATGCTTCCTGGAGTCCCAGACCCAGAGTCTTCAGGCATTTCTTCAAACTGTAGAGCCATAATCACACACACACACACACACACACACCACATACACACACACACACATACACACGCACACACACGCACACACACACACCCCACATACACACACACACACACACACACACACCACATACACACACTCCTCCTGTCTCCAGACTCACCAGGCATATCAGTGCACTGTGTTCCCTGAAGTCTATGGAATCATCCTGGGGCTCCCTCTACCTCAGTAGCACTTGAAGACTCTCAGCTATGCCCTGGTTACTCTCCGAGACCCTCCTGACCCATAGGTACCCCCACACTCTGCAACCTGGTCATTTGCATAAACACTAAGCTTTTACCCTGTATGCCAGGAAAACAGCCCTTGGCCCTTCTCTAAGCTCCCATTCTCACTTCTCGTTATTGAAAATAAAACCCCTTAAATGTCTCACCCCTTCCCAAAGCCCAAGGACCTAGGCAACCGGGCCTCTTCCTCCTCCTAATGGGAGCTACTCCTTCCTTGCACCAGTCACAGGCTTCTAAGAATGTCAGTCATTATTCATCCACTTATTCACTCATTTGTTTACTAAGAAAACACTTATTACTGCTTGCTCTGAACTGTGCCCAAAAGGATGGGCAGAAGCCTCCCCCCATGGAACTGGCCATCGATGGAGATCTAGACACTCATGGAAGAACCAAATCCAAGGGCAGCGAAATAGCTCAAAGTAGGAGCGGGACACTACTGGCTGCAAGTCATTAGCCAATGACCTCTGCCCACATCCA
>NW_011888817.1:13099355-13102087 GCF_000151845.1 Pteropus vampyrus
TTGTCTACCATGCTACCAGGAGAATTTACCCACCCTGCAAGCCCTGAGCTGAGCACCCCTGGCAATGCCACCAAGGCCCCCAACACTCTCAAGAATGGCTTGGGGAACTCTCCGTGGTGCTGGAGCCAGGTCCCACACCACAGTCATCTGAGAGTTTATAATCTGCCCCCAAAATTATGTTCCTCTCAGCACTGCACTGAATGGGAAGATAGCCAGCATCTCTCCTCCCTTGCTAGTACAACTTTGATTTCCTTTGGGCAAGTTTCCTCTCCCCCATCCTTTCCAAGGTTTGGGCTCCTATTCTGTTCTTCTCTCTCCACCAGCTCCACCTCCTTTCTGTGAAGCTCAAAGCTTTCAGTGCTACCTCTGTCACTGGCAGCCAGAGTGAACTTTTCAAAGCGCAGGTCATTGTCAACCCACTGCTATAAACCCCTCGGTGGCTTCCTGTTGTTCCTACAATAAAAAAAAATAAACTCCTTAACTTCTTGACATGCAAGGCCCAACCCACCAACCCAGCCTCATCTCAATGGCCTTTTTACTGACCCACTACTGCCTGGTGCCCCCTCCTTGGGGCAGGCCTTTGTCGGCACCTCCCTCTCCCCTTTGTCTAACTCATTCACCCTGCAGAGCTCAGCTCATGCGTCGTCGTGTCCTCCAGGTCTTCTCTGGCCCCACCATCCAGGCGAGGCCCTCCAAGGGTTCCTTTCTTAGAACTGCTCTCCTTTCCTTCTAAGCACTTGCCCTGGTTTTGACGAATCACTCATCTATGTGATTATTTGACTCCGATCTGTCTCTGCACTCCCGTTAGACTATAAGCTCCGTGAGAATAAAGACTGTGAGTTTTTATTCAGAGTCATCACCAAGGCCTAACACAATGTCTTGACCATCACGGGCACTCAATACATACTTACCGATTGAATGAATGAATGAGAAGAGGCTAATTGCTGTGGGAGCTGGCAGCCCCCATCCAGACCGTCTCACCCCAGATCATTCCATTTTATCAGACCAAATGCGATGTTGGCTCCTAGGAAGAAATAAGAAACAGGCCCTTCCTCTCAGCCCTGACTTTGATTGCTCGGAGCAGTGCCATAGTATGGTGAGTGCCTGGACCTGGATTCAAGTCTTAACACCAGCCCTTCCTGAGAAACCCACACTTTAGGAAATGAAACACAGTGATTGTAGAAGGGCCTGAGCTAGTAACCCTTGAACTTCACAGACTAGCCCTCCTCCTGGTAAGATTCGGCCTAAACAAGCCACCTTCAGGTTTAGGACCAAGGCCAGAGAAATAGGTAGACCAGGAAAATCCTGGAAGCCACAAAAGATGTCATGGTACAAGAAAGAGCCAGAAACTGGAAATCCAGACCCTTGACTTCAAACCCAATATTCACTCTCCCAAAGCTTGACCTGGGCTGTCTTCTCGCTCCCTGGTTTCTGTCCCCAGGCCAGGCTGCATAGACTCCCTTCACTCTGCAGAGCCCAGTACTGGGGCCTTTGGCTAATTCCCCTACCCCACAGAGGGGTGGCAGTGCCATCAGCTCAATCTTTGGTCTCCACCCACACCCCCAACACATAGACCCCCAGAGAGCCATGCTCTTCGATTCTGCTAGAAATTAAGGTATGCTGTATCCTTGGTTAGTGACCCCCACATTCCTAAAACCAGAGGAAAACCTGCTTCTTGTCTTCTAGCCCTTTCCTCCCGAAGCCTTTTCAAAGGGAAAGGGGAAAAAACCACACAGCAACACCCCCTCGCTGCTCCAGGCATTTTAATGAATTCTAGCCTTCAGGGAGAAGGAAGGCTGTGTTAACGGTGCTGGTGAAAAATGAGGGGAGGAACAGTGAAGCAAATTTCTTTTTATTGACTTTTAGTGAGCTATTTAATCCAAACAGCTCATTATCTGCAATATAAATATACTATATAATGGATTTTGCAATAAGAACAATTAGTTTTGCAATTAGCATGAGAATAAGCTCTCCTCAACTGCAGAGAAGGTAAGGCCCAGACGAGGGGGCTGGGGGAAGCTGGTGAGGGGGAGGCGGGAGAGAAGAAAGCAGCCCTCCAGGTGGAGAGGGCAGGGTGACCCCCGCCCCCAACTCCACTTCCGCAGGTGGCCCAGACCTGCAGGGAAGGTGCGGGTAGGCAAGAGAGTGGGGCCACATGGGTGGTTGTTAAAATCACAGACTTTTGGCAGATCTGGGCTCAGGGCATAGCTCCATCACTTACCAGCTGTGCAACCTTGGACAAGTCACTTAACGTCTCTGAGATGTGTCTTCTTCATTTGAAAGAAATGAGCATCACTCTATTATCTCTTCATGGAGTTGTGATGAGGATGACAGGAGGGGATGCAAAGGTCCCTGGCACCTCAGTAACCACTTCTGAGGGCACTGAGCTGGGCTGCCTCTGCACCTCCTTGGCTCTCCTCCAGAAAGGAAGGAATCACATCAGTCTTGCTCACCGCTGAATCCCAGCACCTAACTGGTACATAGTGGGCACTTAAAAATGCTCTGGTGCTCAACGACAAATGAAACTCAAAGGCTGCTTGGCCCAGTGCCTGATACATAGTAGGCACTTAATAAATATTCCTCTAATCAATGTTGCTAAATAAATGAAACTAGGTGGCTGCTTCTGTCTCAGCATCCTTGCAGATAAGCATCGTTCCAGAAGCCAGCCTGCAAAAAAAGTGCACCCTTAACAGACCCCTTTCTGGCCTCTCCCAGAATGGCTCTCTTGCAGT
>NW_011888817.1:13102997-13105039 GCF_000151845.1 Pteropus vampyrus
AATCCTGAAGACATGAGCAAAGGCAGGGCAAGAGGAGTCCTTTGACTCTCTCACTTGAATCTCCAGATGTTCTGTCCTGGGCCCTGCTAGACAATTGGCCGAGTAGCATGAACAGGACCTGGAGGAAGAACAGGGGTGATGCCTCGAGATCCTGAGCCCCAGGATTTCCCCCAGTCAACCTCAAGGACATAGAGTCCAGACAGTAGCATGGCCAGGCTTCCTGCGCTCATTGGGGAACTCCTGACCTTGGACTGAGGCTAAAGTGATCTTCAGGCCCCCACAATGGCTGGCTATGGATGGATGGTCAAACATCTGGCACATACAGCCTCCAGGCAGAAATCAAAAGTTTCCCTGGCACGTGAACATACGGATGAGGAAGACTCAGCTCCCACCCTGCTTAAGAAGGAGAATGCTCTAGGACCCCCGAAGGCGTGAGGCCACCCAAAGCCTGATGGGAATCTCTCTGGGCACCATGTCCAAGAACATTGGCTTCAGAGGCACACTGCCCCAAGATAGAGTCATAGTCTTGTCATTTCCTTACTCCATGACCCTGGGCTAGTCACATGTTTTTTCTCAGCCTCAGTTTCCTCATCTGTAAAGTAGGAACAATAAGCAACTGTACTTCCCAGGGCTGGAGCAAGAGGAAGCATGGAAAGTGCCAAAACAGACCCTGACATCTATCAAATGGAAGTGCTTACTGTCGTCAATATCCTGCTTTAAATGTGAGACTCTGTGAAAAGGCAGGGAGTAAAACGAAGCCAAGACAAGGGCCCTGCGGGGCGTCCTGTCTGGGTCCCAGTTTCCCCACCCGTTCCGGACCGTTGGCCACAGGTCTCCAGCATCTTTCCTCCTCTCCCTGCCCTTGCCTCCCCCGGCGCTGCCTGATGCTCGTCCCAGCTGGACCCAGTGGCCCTTCTGCAGGAGAGCAGAACGGAGTGCTGTTAGTCACAGTGTGGAGAGGCGGTGTGGAGAGGCGCAATCCATCGGGGAGGCCAGTGGGACTCGGCGAGGTCATCTCCATTACAAACTGGCTGTGATTAAGCCATTACTTACCGTAATGGGATCCTTTCAGTCGGAGGTGATGCCTGCCACAGCCGATAACACTGGCGACAGCCACCGCAGCCCGGCAGGCTGCAATAACACAGGCTCTCCCCTCTGTGACAGGTTCAAGCTCTCACACTCATCGAAAAGTCCATTTTCCAGCACAACTGGGTACACTTCCCCGTGACAAATGCCTGTTCGCCTTTAATCTGTTACAAGCCGAAGAGGCCCGAAGGAAGCGTTCCATCACGGAGAGAATGTTTTTATAAGCTGCTCTTCGAGGGCGCCTTAGCGAGGGGTGTGTGGCAGTGCATGTCAGGATGTCTTCGCACTTACGGGGACATGGGGCCCAGAGTCCCATTTAGGAGGGGGGATCTGCCGCAGTGTGCGAGTCTAGGGTGAGTGGGGGTGTCGCACGGGCGTTTGGGAAGCATCTTCATGTGTCTGTGCTCAGGGAGGGTGCGGGGTGTGCCTGAGAGGACTCATGTCCTTGGTGTGTGCCCGCGTGTGAGTGCAAATGCGTGTGTGTGAGTGCAAATGCGTGTGTGTGAGTGCAAATGCACGTCCATCAGTGAAGGCAGGAGGGAGTGAAATATCTGCAATGTGTAAGAAAAGATAAGTGCCGGGGATGTGTATTCAGATGTGTGTATCGGGATACCTGGAGCCTGCACAAGTGTGCAGTGCCGTGCAACAGTAGCTGTGTGCCTGTGTGAGGGGCCTGCATAAGGGTCTGGGTGTGGGTAGGTGTGTCTGGGTAAAGACCTGTGTGTGCATATGCTTGAATTCTCGTGCACATGATGGAGAGCACATATGTGGTATGTATGTGTGTGTTTGTGTGTGTGTGTGTGTTTGTGTGTGTGTGTGCACGTGCACATGTGAGCGTTGATGTGTATACCTGTAGAGGAGCAGAGTAGGGTTTAACTGCATAACCAGCTTCCCCAGGCCTCCTAGGAATATGGGTGGGGACCCTGATCACGGGCCCTTAGGTCCTCATAGTTCAC
>NW_011888817.1:13107099-13113216 GCF_000151845.1 Pteropus vampyrus
TGTCTCCCAAGGATGGAAATCCTCTTTGCTGTGTCTGGGCTCCAAAAACTGACCTGGGGTGCTACTGCCACCTAGTGGTAATAGGTGCATATTGCAGGAAGAGCATTCTAAAACAAAACAAACAAAACAAAACAAAACAAAACACTGCCAGAGCAAAACAGAAATTTTAAAGAAGACCTCACTCCCAACCCTGCTCCTAGGCAGAAATAACCTTGACAAAGGGAAGGCACAAAGTAGGGCAGAAATGACCAGTTTAAAAGAGAAATTAAATTTAGCATAATTCAAATCAAGATTACTGAGTATTTTTGCTCTCCTGGTCAGGCTAAGTCTGCCCCAACGCTCTGGGAGCTCTGAACTATAATCAGCACAGACATCAATAACTAATTCTAATGCAAGGCCGACTGAGGCTCAAGTGCAGAACAGTCAAATCCTCTGAGTGTGGGCGTTGCAGCTCAGCTTGAATTAACCACAATAGCAGGTAGTATAAGCTAAGCATCAGCAAATGGCTTTCTCTATATTTTGTCTCCAGTAAATCTTTACCACAATCTTGAAGTAAATCCTATTATTATCCCATTCTGCAGATGAGGAGACTGAGGCTCAAAGAGTTGATGTCACGTGCCCACAGTCAAAGAGCTTGTGAGTGACAGAGAAAGGATTCAGATCTGGCTTAGGCCTGGCTGATCCCATTTTGGCCATTTCTTTACAGTCTCCTGTCTGCTCTAGACCAAAAGTGACCCCTTTGAGATTCCAGGGCCCACCTAAAATAAGCATCTCCCCTCCCTGTAATCTCGGTGGGTCTCTGGAAGGACTAGATAAGCCTGCCCCGCTCATACCTCTATCCTATCCCTTCCTCATCAGCCTCTGTTCCACGACACCTTCACCCTCCTCGGATGCTCCTGGGCACTGTCTGCCCCAGGGAGGGCTGACTTCCTGTTCTGAGCCTGAAGCCCCCTCCTTCCCCCCCGCTCCCCCGCCCCCGGTGCCATCTCCATGCCAAGTCCACAGCCCATCTGGGCAACATGGAGCCTTGTTTGCTGACTGGCGAGTTCTCAGTATGGACCTATGCTCCCCAGAGAGAAATACAAAACCATAATTGTCCCCAGATTGGCTTGTGTTCTTTGTGGAAAGAAACAATACACAGCCTTTGTGTTTAAAAGAAAAATTACTGAAACAAAAAATTTCCAGTTCACACTCTTTTGAATTGAGAGAAAAAAGTAAACACTATTTCCCAAATCTATGTTCACTGGGAAGCCTCCTTTTATTATATTTATGCAAAAACATGAGCCAAATCTCATCCTACGCCACTATAAAACACGGTCGATAATAAAATGCAAGCGCTGTTTGCAAAGAATTACAGAGGATCAAGTTCTGGCCTATTGTGAGGAGTAGTTTAAAATTAAGAGTTTTAAGCTTCATGTATCCCAATTTTATTTTGCAATAATCCATGCCTTTAACTTACCCTGTTTATATTTGCTCCGAATAATGTAGCCAAAAATCCACTGAACAGTGATTGTGAAAAGGGTAACTCATTATCTGCTTTCGCCCAGAATAACAGCGGAAGAAAGGAAGGTGTTTGCTTGTGTTCCCACAATTCTTTGGAAATATTTGCTTTCAGACATTTTGTAATATTGTGAAGTGTGCGTATTTCTGCATGGGAACTTAGCAATTTTAAAAAGATACTAAAAGGAGCAGAAAAGAGGCTAAAGGAGGTTTGCACCCATAGCCTGGGTCACAGTGGAGCCTAATCTGCATACCCAGCTGAGGAATTCTGGGACATTGCCATGGCTCTCCTGAAAACACTTACATGAAGGGCCCGCGAGGAGGATCTGGAGTGCTTCCTGGAGGGATCTCAAACACTATGCCCCATGGCCATGAAAGGAATATGGAGAGCCGACCCACGGTGCTGAAGAGGGCACTCTGGGGAGGATGGACGTTGCAAGAAACCACCCTAAGCCAGAGGAGTCAATGAGCATATGGCTCACTGTGACAGTAAGTAGACAGCAGCCTCCTCAGTGGTATCTAGAGCTCTGGTTGTCAGCAGGAGAAGAGATTGAACTCCAGAAATGCCGGGGCAGAGTCTAACCCTGTGCCTGCTGACCAGTCCCCAAGGACTGGGCCCCAATCCACTCCAGTTTCTGCAGGAATCCTCTATAACTTACTGATCACAGAGGTTTGAGATGTTCCACCTTGCTGAGGTCCCCTAAATCAAGGAAGGGAGAGGGTGGTGGGAAGGTCTAGGAACAAGGACTGGAACCTGGCTCATCTGGGCTTTGCTTTCCCAGCCCGACCGCCACCCCCATTTTTATTCCTCCATCTCTGCCTGCTCTTCTCTTTCGTCTCCTTCCTTCATCCATCTTGCTCACTGTTCTTCTTCCCATTGCTGCCAACAGTCACATTAAAACTCTCTGACCTTTATGTAACATGCTTTGCTCTTTCCAGAGTACTTTTTCTTACACAAATGCTTCTTAAACTGGAATACACACATCCTTAGCGGCTCCCAGCCATAGGCCAGGAAGCTTGCAGAGCCATGTGACAAACACCGCCCATCTTGCTGGCATTAAAATTACCCAATGACTGGTAAATAACTTAAAACACTGTCTTTGTGTTAAAAGAAACAACATGGATATAGTATAGAGGAGAATGCAAAATGTACATAAATGTTTAAGCTACAGTAAGACTTCAAAGAAATTGCAAGCTTGTGGCGGGCTGCTTTAAGCTACACCCTCAAACCTCCAGGGTGGCTGTTTACTCTCTCTTGCCATTAGTTTTGCTTTGGTGGAAACGTTTGAGATGCTCTGACTGACTTTATCACTCGAAATCCCACAATAGCCCTCTAAAAATCAAGACGGTTTTACAGATGGCAGAATGGAGACCCAGGGATGCTGAGTCACTTGCCCCAACTCACCTAATGCGCAGGTGTCAGGGCCTAAACACTGTTCAGATAGTTTAACTACAAGCCCGGTGCCCATTCCACACCAAGGCGCTTCCAGGTGCCTTGAGCCACTGGGGACAAAAGGCCCTAGAGAGAGGAAGTGGTGGGCCCAGGGTCGGGGAGGATGTTTGTGATTCTATAAAGTCCTCCGCCATGAGCGGTGCCTTCAAAACTGATAGGCAAACAGATGCTTCAACCTGGGGAGATTAGACCCAGGCAGCTGCAATTCTGATGTCACCCAGATAAGCCACTGTCAACCCTGGACCCCCAGCCTCAGAGATTGCAGGCAAGGAGTGTGGGATTGCACCCCCAGTTTTTTTTTCTGTTAAACCCAAAAGACAAGAGGCAGACATTTGGAGACACAGGTGATCCTGGCCTCTTCCTCAATGCCCAGTGCTGTCAGGGCACACAGTTCACCCCTTTTCCTGACTCCTGCTGTGTCAGACTTAAACAGTTGTCCTGTAATTTGTTCACAACTGGTGGCAAAGTGAGAGTCATCTGCCATTTCCTTGTCTTTTCAGGTCCCCAGGCTTGGGTGGCAAAAGCTTTTATGAGAAATTTCCAGGGCCCTTCTCAGGTGCCTTTCCCATCATGCCCCAGATGCTCAACCCCTGAGTCCCATGGCTGCCATTCCTTCGACAGCTATTCATTGAGCATCTACTCTGGGCCAGGCATGGGCTGGGGGAAGGGGGAGACTATGGTGAACAAATCCAGACACAGTCCCTGTCTGCCTAAAAGACACACTGAATAATCCACAATGAAATGACAGGTAGTGGTAATTGCTAGGGAAAATAAACCAGAGAAGAGGACAGTGATAGGGGAGGTGTTGTAGATAAGGTGGTACAGGAAGGCCTCTTTGATAAGGAGACAAAAATGTACTTATCATTTGTAAATAACATTTGGCCACGATAAGCGTCTAAGCATGGTGGTGTCCCTGGCTGGGGGACCCCTGGTGTGGCAGCCACCTATGTGATCCTGGAAGCCTGCGCGGAAGGTGAGAAGGATTTGAGTGTGGCAGAAGGGGACACCCAGCTATGGTGGATTATGAAATTTTGGGAAAGGTTCTAGGGGTATTTTTCTGCAAGTACACTCACGTTGAAGGTAAAAAGCTGGGCTTGGTAGGCTAGGTCCAGAGTACGGACGGGGACACAGTGCAAAGACGATTGCAAGGTCCCATCTCAGAGGTGCGTCATATGCAGGAACAGCTTGAGATTAGAGGAAGTCCCAAATCACACGTCGACACAGCAAATTTCAAAAATGAGAAAATCGTCTACAGCCATGCCACTCTGAAGTTACCATAACTAGTTGCTTGAGACATACATATCAGTGTTTTAGGAGCCCGATCCCATCTGATTTCAGAAGCTAAGCAGGGTCGGGCCTTGTTAGTACTTGGATGGGAGACCACCTAGGAAGACCAGATGCTATAGGCGTAAAAAATAAAAAATAAGGGATCATAAGCTAACAGGGTCCTTGCAATCTGTGAGGTCAACCAAGGGTTGCCTCGCCTTAAAAAAAAAGAGAGAGAGAGAGAGAAAATCATCTTAAAGTTGAATTTGGATTACTCAGCTTTCTAAATTGTGAAATAATGGCCTGGATTTAGATTTTTCCAAGATAAACTCAGTGGTTTTGTTTTCTACTGTTTTCAGTATTAGAATTTATCAGTAAGATATTTTAGTATCAGATATTTGAATGTTACTGTATATATTACATGTATTGATGGAAGGATTACAACTGCACACAATTCTAATAAATAAAAACACATTAGAACCTTAAAAATGATATTTATAATATTAGAAACAATATTTACTTAACGAAGAAGCAAACTATAGAATTTGCTGAGTGAAGAACATTCCTGGTAGAGGAAACAGCACTTGCAAAGACCCTGAGGATGGAGCAAGCTTTTATGTAAGGAGTTTGTGGCTTTTATTCTCCATGGGAGAAGCTAGATTGCTCTTTAGAGTAGACAAAATGGTATATGTTGATCATGCCTATTAAATTCAAACATGCTGATCCAGGAATCCAGAGGGCGTACCCACCTTGTTCAAAGTCGCTCACCATTCTGCAGTTCAAGGTCACTCACCATTCTCAGTCCCTTCCAATTTGATTGAGACCAAAAAAAAAAAAAGACAATAGAATACTTAGTAACTTACTACATATTAAAAACCCTGTTTTCATTAACAGGAAAAAAAAAGAAATAACATGAATGAACACAGCCTCCTCCTCACACTGAACAGTCAGTTGTATTTAATGTAGAGATCACAGAGGCAGGTATCTAACATGCTTCGTAGCAAATGGAAAAATCAAAGCAAAATAAGTTAAAAAGAGACAGAGCAAAGAGGAGCTGGTTCCTCCTAAATCAGCTTTTTCAAACCGCTCGGGGGCACCCTCGAGGGGCCCGTGAAACGCCAGGCTCACGCTGGCTGGTGTTTCCGATGCAGGCGTGGCCCTGCCAAGGGCATCCCCAGCTTCTCTGATGCCTCCTGGGATTCAGATGATCATTCAGATGATCACATGTGCCCCAGGCTGTGCTAGATGCTTTACCCATGTCGTCTTCTTTAACTCCCAGAAATTTAGGGATTGTTTTCCCCATTTTGCAGATAAGAACTCTGAGTCCCGGAGAAGTTAAGAAACTTGCTAAAGGTAGTAAGTTTACATTCGTTTGAATCCTGGCCAGACAATTTGTAAGATCTTGGTTAAGAGTGAAAAGATTAGCCCTGAGGTGGGAGATTGGAAATAATGAGGCCAAGCTTGGAAGAGAGGAGGAAGGTGAGAAGCAACATTTGTTGAGGCACAAGACAAGGCACGTCTCTCCAGTGTCTCGTTCAATCCTTGTGATTACTCTGCAGGACAAGGGCTGTTAATCATTCAAGATGGGGAAAATGATCCAAGGTCGCCGGTTAATAGCAGAGCCAGGTATGTCTAGCTCCACAGCCCACAGCTGCTACTGCACCTGGTCATGACTCCTGGTGTGGTGGGACCAGCCTGTCCTAGGAATCACAGCACCTGGGATGTGGCCAGCTTTTCCAGAGACTATTGCTGCATGACCTTGGGCCCATCACATTTCCTGATCCATAAAATGAGGAGTTGGGCGGGATAATCTCCAAGGCCCCTTTGACAGTAAGCCTCTGAGTCTATGAGAATCAGAAAGTAAAACACAGAGCAAGACTGGTCTTTTGCTGACTCTT
>NW_011888817.1:13114331-13118535 GCF_000151845.1 Pteropus vampyrus
TCTCCTTGGTCCACCTTGAACCCTAGAGTCCTCAGTCCAGGGGCAGGTAAGAGAGGAACGAGATGAAAGAGGCGTAGTAAAAGAACATGAGAAGTTACCATAACTAGTTGCTTGAGACATACATATCGGTGTCTTAGGAGAAAAGTACAACTGATAAGATCTAACTAAGTGAAGATCCATCTAAAACGGAAAGCCCATACAGCACATAGAATGGCAAGGTAGACCTACAGGCAATGCTGAGCGATGACCATGGTCTATTGTAAAGTGAGGTTCAAATAGAATCCGGTTTATATAATCTGACTCCATTCCAGCAAACACGGAAAAAGTCTGAATGGCTACACACCAAATGTTGTGGGTCTATTTCTGGATGGTGGTGATTATGGATTCTTTTAACATTTGTCTTTAAACGTTTATACTATCTGACTTTTTTTTTTGCAAAGAGCATGAATTTTTATGTTCCAAAAAAACAATAATGCTATTTCTATATTGAAAGAGGACAAGGAAGAAGGCAGAGAGAAGAGGAGGAAGCAAAGCTAAATCAGAAACAGATGAAGACAATGATAATGGCCCCCCGAAGACCTCTGAACTTCTCCTCCCAACCCACATGAGGTGCCCACTGCAGAAGAAAGACACCCTGGTTGTGCTTCTGCACTCACCCTAGCCCTAACCTCCTGCCTCCAGCCCAGTCCTCCAGGAACCTGGTTCCTTGACGTGTCTACGCTCTGCTCCACCTCCTGGTTACAGCTCCATCCGGCCTTTGGCCGAGGGGTTGGACAACTCATCAAGCCATTGGCTCAGACCAACCCCTTTTGTTTATCTTACTCTAAACAAAACACCAGGGCAGGAACCCAGACCCTTACCCCGGTACCCACAAGGAGACTCAAGCAGAGACAATGGCCAGCTTGAAACAATCCGAAGATACATTCCTTTAAAGCACATGATAGGAACCCACGATGGGGAGTGTGAATTGGTTAAAGCCTAGATGTGACTCTGCAGGGCACTAGGCTTCCATACAGAGGCTGCAGGTCCTGGCCCCTCTCCCTAGTGTCAGCATTGCATTGACCTGGTTATTTAACTCCCCTGTACCTCTGTTTCGCTACCTGTAAAGTAGGGATAATAATAATACAGATGTCACAGAACTAGTGAGAAGACTGAACCAGATCACAAACACAAAGCACTTGGTACAGTGCCTGGCACACAGTAGGCACTCAATAGATAATAGCTTTTATTCTTGTTGGTAGAATTGTTCTAATCCTGCAGCAGGTAGGTCCAAGACATGCCAAGGCCACTGGCAGTCCCGCTCACAACAGGAACCTGGTGTGTCCTCATCGGTTACCATTAGGAGGTTGGCAACGCCTGAGGGATTCTGACGGAGGGAAAATCGATTGGGGTTCGTGCGCAGGGGAAAGAACCACATTTGTCAGGGGAGGATTGTTGCACAAGAAAGAGAAATATGAAGGGCTCCTTTCCGCTCATCCTCTTTCCTCCTCGAGACCATCTAGCCTTATTAAAAATACAATGAAGAGCATGGTTCCCACCTCCATCATGGCTAGTTGGAAAGCAGAAGACACAAAGGCAAAATAGAGGAAGGAAGGAAGCCATCTGTCTGTCGGGGCCGAGGTCTCAGGACGTCTCTAAGGAGCTGCAGGGAGAGAAGCCCATGTGTGTGGGAAGCAGCAAGAGCATTCCTGCCAGGAGTCGGTTGTGGGGAACCCACATGGGTCCCAGACATCTAGGGGGTCTTTGTGGTCCCGGATCATCTTTTGGTACCAGGACCTCCCTGCTTGCTTCCTGAATCTCACATGTCCCCACCGATAGCTCCCAACTCATAGCCATACCACTGTTTTCAGCCCACATTGGCCAGTCCCATCTATGAGTCAGGACCCATTTTTTATTCAGTCCATGAATTTGTGTGGACGCTTGCTGTGTGCTAGGGGGACACGACGATGAAATTGACACAGCCCCTCATGTCCTCTTGTAATAAAATATGGCAGGTGCACAAATAAACCCAAGTCATTTCCATCTGTCTTGTCACTCTTCTGCTGAAGTCTTCAGGGGATCTCTCCTGCCTGCATGATGGTGTCCAAAGGCCTGACCATAGCATCCAAATCCTATCCGAATCAGCTATAACTGACCTGCTCCATCTCAACTCTGGCCTGTTCCTCCTCCTTTCTGTCACTCTGCCTCCTCTAGTCCAGCTTTGCTGAATGAGCACTGCCTTCTTCACGCCTCTGAGTCTTTGTGTCCACACTGTACACTCTTCTCTATTTGACAAGCTTCTATTCTTCCTTTGACACCTTGTTTAAATGTCTACTTCTCCAACTGCCTTTTCAAGGAACCTCCAGAATTATGGTCTCATTTACTTCTGTGTTTCCAGAACATCGGATACGGATGTTTATTTCAGTATTTATCATGCTATTTCATCTATTTTTATATGGTCATCTTCACCCCTAAGCTGTGGGCTCTTTGAGGGCAAGATTCATGTCTTATCAAGGTCTTCATAATACAACAGTACCTGGCCCACAGGAGGGGTTTTAAAACTGTTCGTCTAATAAAATACAGATAGGCAATGAATATAAGAAAAAATGTTCAACCTTCCTAGTAATAAAGGCAATGCAAACTGTAACAGAAATAAAATGAGATGTCATCTTCACCCACTGGAGTAGCAAAAATTGTAAAAAATTGATAACATTCAGTCCTGATGATGGTGTGAAGGCATGGGCTGGTAGGAAGGGCTTTGCTACAATCTTTTGAAAGGAACTATAGCTCCATCTGCTAACGGTTAGAATGTGTGTGCCTGGTGACTCTTTAATATCACCATTATGAATTTATCCTATAGAAATAAAAGGACTATATAAGATGTGTTAACTACCTATTGCTTCGTAGCCAATTGCCCCAAAGTTTAGCAGCTTGAAACAGTACACATGTATTATCTCACAGTTTCTGTGGGTCAGGAATCCAGGCACTATGTAGACAGGTCCTCAGGCTCAGGGTCTCCCACAGGCTGCAATCAAGGTGTCCACTGGGGCTGCGGTCATCCGAAGGCTTGACTGTGGAAGAATCGTGTTCCAAGCTCACTTACATAGTGTTGGCAAAATTCAGTTCTCTAGGGCTTTTGGATGGAGGTTCTCAGTTTCTCACGGGTGGTTGGTCAGAGGTTCAGTTGTTTGCCAGGTGGCCCTCTCTATGTGAGCAAGCACTTGACAAGAGCCAGAGAGAATGTCACAAAGGCAGAAGTCACAGTCTTTTGTCACGGAAGTGACATCCTATTAATTGTGCCATATTCCAGTCATTAGAAGCAAGTCATTAGGTCAAGCTCACGCTCAAGGGGAGGAGAATATATAACGCATGAGTATAGGAAGAGGGGCCATTGGGAGCCATGTCAGAAGTTGTCTGCCACTATGTGTGTGTGTGTGCACAAATCATAAAGAAAACTATGAAAAGAACGCTCCAAACACTTACAGGGGTTACTTGGGAGAGTGGCAAGATTGGAGAGGTAGGGAAAGTAGAAGGAGGAGCAAATTATTGATTTTTTTAAAATAAAATACTGGCTCCATGAGAACCACAGGACTGGGGCTGGCCCTCACTCAGTGGTCCCTTCAACAAATGGGAAGTAGAAACCACAGGGCTGGGCCCGTGGAAAGGGTTCTGGTTAGTATGTAAATGTAAACTACAAGAAAATTAGTCCTTCAGAGACTCTCCCTGTCACCTGCTCTGGGACAGGCTCCACTCTAGGCCCTGGGGAAGGGGATAGGCTGAGATCCAACCCCCTGCCCTGGTGCAGCCCTGGGCCAAGTTGGGGTTGAGAAACCCGTATCAGACCATTCCCAGCAGGATGGTGTGGCTCATAAGGGAGGGGAAGAATCGAGGATGGTTTCACAAAGAGGAGGAGTCATGTGGATTGGGTTTTACAGTGTGAGTAGGAGTCTGATGAAGAGCAAAGGAGGATAGGCACTTCAAGCAAGAGAAAGAACACCGGTGAGGATGAGACACCTGGACTAGCAGTTCGGTGTGGCTGGAACTTGAGGCAGGAAATGGGGAGAGAAGAGGGCAGGACTGGCAGGAGGAGAAAGAGGAAAGTTAGGCTCGGGCCAGTCAGTGAGGGTGTTTATAAGGCAAAGCGCGACAAGCTTTCTTGAGTATAACCTTGGAGCTTGGAGTTCATCAAAGATGATTTTATAAAGTATAAATCTGGAGTGAGATA
>NW_011888817.1:13119405-13122188 GCF_000151845.1 Pteropus vampyrus
CAGATGTGAAGTCTTGGACTGGGAAGCAAAGTCCTACCCAAGGACAGGTAGGAAATGTGTGTCCAACCCAGAACTTGTGCATCCTACTGATCCCGGAAGCAGTCCCTGCCTGCCCAGACCCTGGGCCAGGAGAATCAGGCTAAGAAGCCCTCAACCCATTAGAGGCAGGGGAAAGTTGGTTGATTGGGGATGAGCTCCAAGCACTTTAGTCCATAGCCTCTGGAGACTGTTGGGCTCCCTGTCTCTTCTGTCCTCATTGCCACCCCTGCTGATGTCTCCTCTGTGGTCCTGAAGAAGCTGGAGCCCAGCCCCAAACCACCCCAACCGAGTGACAAGGCTGAGACAAGTTTGGGCTCTCGGGGAGGTGGAAAAACACACTGTGTGACTTCAGGGAATTGCCCTAGGTCACTGGTTTTTAAGTTTTTTTTTTTTTAAGCTGCAGATCCTTCTCTTCAGCTGAATCTTATCTAGAACCCAGTGTGTGAACTAGGTAAGGTAGGACTGTCTCTCGTTGAAACTCTCCACCCAACCCCAGGGGTCTTTGAGAGATCCAAAGGGGTCAGCTGAACACAGTGTGAAACCCACTGAACTAGATCACTTCGAAAGGCCCCCAGCTCAAAAATGCTATGACCTTCTAATTTCTAGTGAATAATCATGAAACAAACTGACACATATTGAGCACTAAGTATGCACCAAGCACTAAGCTAAGGGCTTTATGCAAATCCTCTCATTTAATTCTCACCGTAAACCTATGAAGTAGGTTCTATCACATGGCAGAGACTGCTAGCTGTGCATCAAATTCTATTTTTCCCTTTCCTCTAAAATTGAAGCCAGACTCATGGCTAGACTACGTTTCCCAGGTACCCTTGCAGTGAGATAAGGACATGTGACCAAGTTCTGCCCAATAGCATGTTAGCAAGGGTGATGCATGCCACTTCCAGGCCAGGTTAAGGGAGGGAGTGAACTCCCCACAGTCTCTATGTCCAGCCCTCTGGCAGAGATCAGGACCACCAGAGCGACTGTGGAAGCCTGGTGTTCAAATGTGGATTTGGGTCCCTGAATTCACCCAGTGTGGCAGCGCCCTCTGCTGACTCAGAGCCCCCGGGGTAGGGACCTGAGAGAAAAATTTCTATTCCATGTGAGCTGTCACAGGGCAGATGCCTGTGTGACAGCCTTTCATATCCCCATTTCTCAGAGGAGGAAGGTGAAAGAGAGTAAATAACTTTCCAAGATCACCAGCTAGTGGCAGAATCTAGAGCCATTTGGTCTGATTCTAAAGTCCTCGCCCTCAAACCATGACACCTCCCAGACCTTATAAAATTAATAATGTCAAAACTTGGAGCAACCAAGATGTCCTTCAGTAGGTGAATAAATAAATAAACTGTGGTACAATCAAGACAGTGGAATATTATTCAGTGATAAAGAGAAATGAGCTAACAAGCCATGAAAAGACATGGAGGAATCTTAAATGCATATTACTAAGCGAAAGACTCCAATCTGAAAAGGCTACATACTATATGATTCCAACTATACGAAATTCTGGAAAGGGTAAATCTATGAGGACAGTGGTTGCCAGGTGTTCAGGAAGGTGGGACTAATAAGTGGAGCACAGAGGATTTTTAGAGCAGTGATACTGTAATGGTGACATCTGTCAACACCCACAGAATGTACAACACAAAGAGTGAATCCTAATGTAAACTAAGGACTTTAGCTAATAATGATGTATCAATATGGGCTCATCAACTGTAACAAATGTACCACACTCACTCATACAAGATGTAAATAATAGGAAAAACTCGGGGAGGGGTGTGTGGAAACTCTGTACTTTCTGATCAATTTTCCTGTAAACATAAAACTTCTCTAAAAATAAAGTCTATTAATTTATATATATACATATACACACATATAGCCTCAAGAAAAATTTGTGTATGAAAAAAATAATAATATTTTACCATGCACTGTACACTTTGATTAGTACTCATTTCATCTTCCCACCACTCTATGATGTAGATACTGTTACTATTGTTTTTCAGATGAGGACATCAAGGCACAGAAAGGCTTGTAACTTACCCAAGCCAGAACAAAACTCCCATTTGTTAGGCTTCCCACCGCCTTCCCTCCCCAAGACCTGCTCCCTCCACCTTCCATGAATGGTTGCCCTCACCAGACAGGGTGCCGCGTCCCCAGCCCAGAAAAGCCTGCAGGTCACTTGTCATGTGTGCCAGGCCCCTTGTCATGTGAGCCATGTTAGTGAACGCTCATAACAGCCCTGTGAGAGAGGCTCCAAGGTCACCCAGCCAAAGAGACCTCCAGGCACCCTGTGCAGTGCTCCTTCTCCTGTAGAGCACTCGCTCAAAATAGATCAGTCCCAGTGCCCCTGTGTCCCCCAACACACGCACACGCACACGCACACTCACACACACACACACATACACACTCACACACACACACACACACACCCTTCCACTTTGTCATTTGACCCTCAAAAAGACAAGCTCTGGATATCCAGAGGACATGAGGCCCTTCAGCACTTAACACAATCTAGCATTTCTCACCAAGAACTGCAGGTCATTTGGGGACATTTTTTTTTCCTGGAGATTGTCAAGATCTCCTTCAAAATGCATAACCACACCTGCACATTAGCACAAGGCATCACTTTCCCTGCTCTCTGTAACCCCTGGAGGGGAACTGAAGGAATGTATCAAATTCTTAATTTAAGAAAAAAATCCCCGGCGTCTGCATGTGGTGAAAGAGCCATTTCATATGTTGGAGGTGTTATGAAG
>NW_011888817.1:13124133-13142475 GCF_000151845.1 Pteropus vampyrus
TGATAGAAAGTAAGGAGTGTGGTGGGGAATCATTTCTGCCTTGTATCCTACATCTCTACTCCTCGAGAAGCCAGCAAGAGGAGACCCAGGTGGGTCATCCGCTCTTCAGCCCAACCCCACTCAGCAAATCAGACAGGTGCCACTTCTTAAACTCCATTCCGAAGTCAGCCCTTTTCTGCCCAGGCCACCCAGTAGGCAGCTTCAGTTTTCAGGACTAAGCCAGGCATTGAACCATTTCGGGTGTTTTGCATAGGCACTGAAAGACCACAGCCACGAGCCTATCAGGAAGGCCCTGTCCATAGGGGTGACATCACTCAGTTTCCCAAATCACTCCTTCATTTGCCCTTCTGAGCCCTGGGGGGGCGGGGAGGGGAGGACCTGATCCTTCTGAGTGGGTAGCTGGTTGCTCAGCTCTACTGGCCTCCTATCTTGGGGCACAGAAGTGTCAAGGTCCTGTTCCTATGAATAGGAAGGGAATGGGACCCAGTCGTGTGTTCTGGGTGCATCGGGCAGGGTTTGGAGAGCAGGACTGGCTTTTGTTCCTTTACTGAAGGTATATCCATCATTATTGGGCCCCCATGGCCTCTACTGAGCGGGACCAACCACATTCTGTACCACATGACCCATCACCACCTAGCCACATTTAACTGTTGAGAAGGGAACACCTGACCCAAGGGTGGCCATCCATTGGCTGGCCAGTTGTCCTAGGAACTGGCCATGTCATATATGAAGAAATATGAAGTACAAGATTAAAAAGAGTATTTAGGCATGGGCACTAGAGCTAAACGTTATGTAGATGGGGGAGGGGTGATGGAAAGCTAAGACAGCTTAAAGAGTCACGTGATCTCAGATGGCTGAAAGAAGTACCTACTAGGGGATGGGGTACTGGTGCTGATGAAGGTACAGAGTAAGAGTCCCAGAGGGACCCTGGGGAGCACTGAGACAGGGAGGCACATTAACGGATATGAATTCCTCTCCCTGGGATGGTGGGAAGATTCCAGAAAACGTCCAGAAAGAGACACTGGAGAGAGAAGCAATAGGGCCACGATGGTATCCACAGAGCAATGAAAGCTGAGGGTATTCATAAAAGAGACTGGCAATAATCCTGAGAAAGAACATTTCTACCAGGAACTCAGCTATAAAAGGAGATGCCTGAGGTTGAGAATCGATGGATACAGAAAAATTCTCTCGAACCCTGGGCCAGAGCTCACCCATGGGCTAAGGCCACTTCCTCCTTACCTGTTGCAGCTGCTTTCCAGCACGCGAACGCATTTTTTTTCTCTTCCTGCAGACAGTAGCAGAAACTTAGAAGTCAAATTTCTGAAAATGCATCAAAAGGCAAAAGAAACCCTTCTGCATCCTTCTTGTGTTTAGAACAAAGACTAGCAGAATAGTCTAGGCTGGAGCAAGAGAGAACGGAGGCTTTTTACAATGAAAAACTGCTGTGGATGATCGGGCTGCACAGATAGCTAGAGGGACCCCCCGAATTATTGCTGCTAATGAAGTGAAATGGGAAGGAGGGAGGGAAGGATGTGGCATAACAGCTTGGAGAAGACAGACCAGCTGCAGAGTCAGCGGTGAGGGCCTGGCTCAGGCCGTGGCAGAGGGGTCATGTCCAACAAATTGAGGCCATATCCACGGCACTCAAAGCTTCTGGGACTAGAGATAGCCCAGTCCCAAAAGCTAAGCCACAGTCTAAACAGAGTAGGATCAGATACCTGGGAAACAATACCCCTGCCCCCAAAATTCCACAGTCAATGTGGAGAAAGTGAAGAAATGTCCTTTGAGCTGCTGATGAAGAATCTACTCAGATGGGCAACCTGGTTACCTTTCCCCCCAGGTTTGGTAGGGCCCCCAAGAAAATTGGGAGATCAGCATAGAAGGGAGGCTGTGTTCCATAGGGCTGGAGAAGAGATACATGTAAACATGATAATTTGATATAAATACCTGCTCCTCCTCCCTCTATAAAGGTGTCTGGGGCAGAAGATGGGAATCAAGGAAGAGCTGGACACAGCCGCTGACAGCTGGCAGGACCCACTGAGAATATGGAGGGGAAGGCTAGGCTCCTGCAGGGTTCATGTGCTTAGGGAACAAGCTGGACTCCGGCATTTTCCTCATTTCCAAAACAGTGGGTGTCACACTCTGTAGAAAGTCACTCTGGAAGAAAAGAGGATAACCCTCAGCTCTGTTCCTGCTACATGTGCTTTATCTCGAAAATGCCTATGAGAGCCTGAATCTCACCATTTCCAATGCCAGTTGACCCAAACCTGAGTAGCTGAAAGCTTGACAAAGTAGCCAGGGCTAGAATCATGTATTTTCTATACAAGAGTCAGTCTCGAAGTATCCTGAGCAAAACATCTACTTGGACATGGGAGATTGCATTATTAGAGATTAGTGACAAGCGGGAGCAAATTAAGAAGCTGTTGATCAATAGGATTATCCCTGAATCTCATTGTCTATTCACCACTCCGTCTTCGTTAGTGGGGAAAGTGATCTAGAGAGGCCCAGAGAGGTTCAAATGGTGAAGGCTACTGCACGCATGGTCCACTGAGCAGTGCCAACAGGTGATCGGCGACACCTAAAGACGTGCCACATGGCAGGTGCCTGGGGCCACTCCCTGCAGGCATTCTTGACACCATGGGGTCATCCCCCACCACGTGGTCAGAATCCCATTCTTGTCCACTGCCCTCTCGTCTTCCCTCTGCATGGTCAAGCCTTGGGTTCACCTGTGATTTGGCTCTGAACTTTCCGACCAGTGCCTCCTAAGCCCAGAAAGGCTGACCTACCTCCTTCCAGGAGCTGCTACGACCTCTTCATGTTTTTCTGAGGTTTGGGCTTTTTCTACTTCACTAGTTCCAATTGTCTTGGCTAAAATTAGACTCAAGGTAGCAGTTCTCCCTGGCCACTCCCTCTCCCCTCAGAGAAACCACAGGCATGTGAGATCTCATTGAAACTCCTTTGTCCAACCAAACGAGATGGCCAGCAACTGTCCAGGGTTTTGCAGTTTCTATCTCCATGTCATCCACCTTTGGGAAGAGCCACTAATCGGCGACTTGAAGAAGCCAAGCGCATCCAAAATGGGACAGTGAAGGGGGAGGTGGTGGAGAGGTCCATGCAGGGCAAGTGCCTCTGTGCAGTTCCAACTCCATGGTCTGCAGCCAAGTGTCTCATGGTGAGCTTGAGCCTGCCATTCGTCACCATAGTAGGCAGCCAAAGAGCTGGATGCAGAGGGAAGAGAGCCAGGATAAGTTGAAACGTGCTGGGCACCTCTGCATCTGTCACTCCTTCTGACTATGATGACCTCCCAAGAGACCTGGCTGCTGTGTCCCTTCTATCTTCGCTTCCTCTGTGGCCAACTTTAGTCGTGGTCCACAGAGGAAAGAGGACTCCCAAGTTAACTGGGTCGACTCAGTGCCAACCGCCCCAACCAGTGCACTTATGGGGATAAGCGCAGAAGATTTGAAAGCAGGGCTATCCTGAAAACTCTAGGAGGTATGTTCTCCAGACATGGTGAGGAGGAGGGGGAGTCTCTTCCCTATAGGACAGACTTATTTTAAGTAGCTCTAAACACGTAGGCGAAGGAAGGCAGCACAGCGCCTTAAAAAGTCAGACCTGGGTTTGATCCCAGCCCCTCAACTTAACCAATTGTGTGAATTCGGACAAGTTGCTCAAGCTCTCGGAATCTCAATGTCTCTGTCTTTAAAATATGGAACAACAACCCTAGCTTCATGGAGTTGTACCTGGTATGATGCCTGGCACCACAGGTGGTGCTCATTACACTCAATTTCCCTTTCCCCAATTCCAATGAGTAGCCGTGCCTAACATAGAGATAGGCCAGGAGCATAACGGAGGAGCACAAAAACATCTACGTAATTGTGAAAATGATAAGGAAGCAGATTTTGGCTGACTAAAGGAGGACTAGCACCAAAAACCACCCAATCCTGGCAGAGGCTCCTCTGGGGGTAAGTAATTTCCCATCACAAGAGAGATTCAGGCCCATTGGGAAATCAGCTGGACTAGCCAGCTGGTCAGTTCTAAGGACTCCTATAGCTCCAATAAATTATGACTGTATGAAAAGCTCAATAAGTTTATGGAGAAGTACTTTTCCCATCAATTTCAGAAATATAATGTGTTTATTATAAAGTACCCACCTCCATTTGCTGATGGGATTATAAATTGATATGAACTTTTTGAAGGGCAATTTGACACAATGTATCAAGATCCTTAAAAATACCCACACCATTTGACCCTGTGGGAATTTGTCCCAAGGAAGTAATCTGTACTGTGCCCAGAGATATAAGTACAAGAATGTGGCTTGTGATTTATAATAGCATAAAAAGTGGAAATAATTGAACTGTCCAACAATAGAAGAATGATTAAATAAATTAGGGCACAACCAAAAGATGTAAAACCATGCTTCCATTCATCTTGTCTTCAAAAAATAAAAATCACATGTCTACACATAACATGAGGATTTTTCCCCAGTTATCCTTTAGAAAAAAGAAAATCTCTTTAAATTCAAGTTCTTATAAAGAGTCTGCTATTAAGTGCACTCTCTCTTAGTTATTTTAAACAATAAAGTACTGTTTGGGGAAATCACATTAGCCCTCTCTGACCTCAATCAATGCTAGTTTGGGAAGTTTAAAGAGGTCACCTGCAGGAGTTGGCAAAAAGGAAACAAAGAAATTTAACAGAGATTAGTAATTATTCTGGGGGTTACAACCTCACAACTGCAAGTGTTGGCTGTCATTGTAAACAAGCCTTTAACGATTACTTTTAAAAGCAGTACAGTAAGTGGTTATGTTGTAGAGATCACTAATACACACTTATAGGACAAATAAAATGACTGTCCCACTGTTATGCAAATAGGTACTTGTGGCTTGGAATACAATTTCCAGAGACAACATCATACACAGATTATAAAAGTGTTGCATCTCAATCACAAACAATTTCGACCAAAAAAACTGCAATGATGTGCTGAGGACGCTATGGCTAGTAATTCACAAGGTAGCTCCAAGAGTAATGAAAGCACAGATGTCCAAAATACAAGCATAGTTCATACAAAATTTGAAAGTGGAAAAAACTAACCTTTCTAAATTTAAATTTTATATGAGCTTTTAAAGATCTATGTATACCTAAATTAATAAATTAAATGTTATGAGTTAATAGTCAATGATTTCTCTAAATATGTGTATATTCCAGTTGGCCCCAAAGCTTTTTATTGAATCTTTCATTTGGGAAAATTGAGCCTTATGTTCTTGGCTACCATGTATTTAGGCCCATATAATATATAGTGTTGAGAAAAAAATCTATAAAATAATATTAAATAAAAAATATAAATTGAAAATGTTCTAGTGTGATTTTTATTTTATTTAAATACACACACACACACACACACACACACACACACACACACACACAAACTGTGGACATAGAGAAAAAGGCTAGAAAGAACTCTACCAAAATGTTAACAATTATATCTGGGTGGTAAGATTATAAAGTATATATGGTTTTTTCAAGTTTTTTAAAAAGATAAATTAATGTCTTCATCAAAGAAAATAATTGTTTTAAGTCTTTTTGTTAAAGTGCCTCCTTCCTTAGATTCTCCCTTAGGGCTATTAGAATATCTTTTGTCTCTTTTCATTCCCTAAATCTTCTGGGAAATGCAATATATGATAAGAGTGAAGGATTTTGATAGAAATATTTGCAGTGACAGAGGAAGATGTACCTGACACAAAAATGAGGCAGGGGAAAAGCAGATTACTAAGCAATGTCAATAATATGTATATAGTATGATTCCTCCCTCTAAAAGAAGAGAGATGGAGGAGAGAGACAGAGAGAAAGATAGATTAGGGAGGGAGGGAGGAAGGAAGGGAGTATGTGTGTGTATATATGATGTATATGTTTGCATAGGCAGAGAAGGACACCCACCAAGTTGCCAACAGCCACCCAGGGTGGAGAAACCCTATATTCTTCTGTAGTGTTCATTTTTTTATTCACATAGTACCTGTTTATAACAAGATATAATCACTTTTTGCTGATTATACTGAAATGGGGGAATGCTGAAGGCAAGTCTTATCCATTTGCATGGCTTCACTTCTCAGCCAGAGAAAAAAACAATCAGTATTGGAGACCACCTAGGAAGACCAGGTGCTGTAGGCATAAAAAATAAAAATATAAGAGATTGTAAAACTGACAAGGTCCTTACAATCTGAGGTTAACCAAGGGTTGCCTCGCCTAAAAAAATTAAAAAAAAAAAAAAACAGTCAGTATTTTCCTAGATTCTCAAGTCTATGGGGTACAAAGGAGTTTACAGTCACAGCAACAAGGGACATTTCTGTGGTTCTAACTTCTAGTCTCTGAGAGGACACACAGACACAACTAAGCATGAGAAGCTGTTGGCTGAGTGTCTCTTGCGTGCCAGGCACTGTAGCAAGTGCTTAGCATGTATTAGCTTAGTTAACCCTTACCACAACCTTCAGTCCATTTTACGGGTGAAGAAACTGAGGCATTGAGAGGATGAGGTTACACAGCTAGTCAGTGACAGAGCTGAGGCTTGACCCCAGGCAGCCTGGGCACCCCATGGGTGACTCCCTTGTGCCACAAACACATTCTCTCCATTGCCCCATTAATGTCTACCATTTCCCTCCTTTTGTGAACTGGTCACATCAGTGATATCTGTCACCAAGGCCTTTGTTACCCACCGAGCCAAAGGAACAAACCACATCCCTGGGGTGGCAGCCAGTATCCATCATAGAGGGCACCGATAGGGGGACCAAGGATCCTGCTTCCCAAGGTTTCCAGCACCCTCCACCACCACTGGGCTAGGGCCATGTGACTTCAGTGCTACTGAGATTGAATTGCTAGGATAGCATCAGGGCCAGTCTCAGAATTTCCAAATCCTGCCTTGGGCCAGCCACATCCCTTCTCCTAAAAGGTCCGTAGAAAAAAAGCCCCACCAAGGAATAACAGAGGGCTAGAAGTTTCTCACGAGCTGGTCTCCAGTCCCAACTCAGCACACTGGGCTGGACCCAGGAAAATTCTCTTTCCTAAACCAGGCCGAGCCACCCATCCCCAACCTAATCTCAGACCTCACTGCTCTGAGGCAAGACCAGCTCCAATCCCTTCTTATTGCTGCCACCAGGGACCAGAGGAAAAAAACACAGAGAGACAGACACTAAGACAGAGCAACAGCCCCAAAGCCTGGCCCCAGACTAAGCAGGCTGCACCCTCCACGAGACTTTACTAGGACTGCCCAGCTGGGTAAGAGGGGAGAAACAGAAGCAGAGAATCTGACCTTCCCCCATTTCAGAGAAACCCTAGCCAGTGCCCCATCCTACCTCCTCCAGAGGATGGAAAAGAGGAGAAAGAGCACACCCACGAACCCTAGATGTGACCTGGGGTCCCTAACTTAAGCAGTAAGCATCCTTTGTCCTTTGGGGGTGGAGAGGGAGCACGGTTTCTTGCCCTTCACTCGGACCCATCCTCGAGGAGGACTATAGTGGGTGGTCGGAGAGAGGGGAACCCCACCTCAGTTGCCTCAATGCTCTATTACTGCCACAAGTGGTAGCCCTGTCACGGGCAAGCCATCAATGACAGCCAACCTTCAACACACAAAGACCGCTCTGCATTCTCTGAAGCCCCATGCTCATCAGGGCACAATTGTCCCCCATTCCATTTGTGCCACACAGCCTAACACAGATGACACAAGCTGGACCCTGAAAACACCTCCTTGCAGACCTCCACCTTCATCACTTTCCCAAAACTGAGATGCCAATCCAGATGAGAACAAAATTACCCCTTCCCTAAGACAAAACTGGTAGACCCGCTCTCACGTCCCTAAGGACACTTTTCCACCCTGGCTGTGTCCACAGATGCCCTCCAACGAGCCCTCCAGGTCCCTCCCTCCCCCATCCCTTGCCTGACCTCGCCTAACCCCAGGTTTGCTCAGGATAAACACAGCCCTTCCTCCCATCTGCATCTCCACCTCCTTGTATTCACACATTCTTAAAACGTAACAGCTTTCCCCCCAAACCTCCCTGAGACAGAGGTCCCATCTGTGGTCATTTTGCCCCTGAAGCGGCAGAGAGATGTAACCGACTTCTCAGTAACATTGGGAAAAGTCAAAGAAACATGCAGCAATGTGCCCTGCGGGGGTCTGGGGCTTCTGGTCTGCGACCCTTTTGGAGATAGAAGTAAGTAAGCGCCTCTGGAAACCAACATCCATTTCTCCTCTCAGATTCTATCTCCTCCTCGGTCTTCCTTTTGATCTTGTTTTCAAGCCAGAGATGAGCATTTCCACGTTGACTCCAGCTTGATTATAACTGACTCTGAACCTTTCTAGTGATTAAAGTAGCCGCGAGGCAATGTTCTCCAGAGATCTGTACTGCAGGTTGAATAATTCAAGGCATCCCTTCCAGAAGGCTGAGAAATCTGAGAGAAAAAAAGAAAAAAAAAAGAAAAAAAAAAACAGCAGAAAACTTTTTTTTAAAGAAAAAAGTAATTTCTCCCATGCTGACTACAAAATAAGTACTCAGTAAACGTTGGTTAATTTTGATTGACATAAACACTCAAACAGAAATCAAATGGAGAAACTGGCAGTGACCTGGCAGTGCTGGAACAGGATATTGGATGCTTCCAGCAAGTGAGGTAACTCTGGCGACTTACTTTCTCCCTCCCCACTATAAAATATTATGCATAGGCTCTTCTGATATTTCCCTGAATTAGAAAGAAGTTTGAAATGAAGGCAATAGAGAGATGCCCTCCGTTGCCCTGCTCGACCTGATGGGCTGAGGTTGAACTCAGTAGACAAAGGTTATGCCCGGAAGATGAAAGAGCTATTTTCACAAAGGACTGACTGTGTGGACTGTGTGTCCAGGCTGGGCTGCTTTGGTGTCCACGTGGCCAAGTTTGACATGGAGGAAAGTGAACCTTCTCTCCGCCTCAGCTCTGGCTTCCTGCGGCAGAGTTCAGGGGAACATGAAGCAATGGTAGAGCAGAACCAGGCCCTCTGCACCAGGCAGAGTGCCCAGGAAGTGACCTTCTCACTGAGGGCATCAGCAGCAGTGGCAATGGACAGTTGCCACCTTCAAATGGTGAGTGAAGGGCTTCCCCAGGAAGGAGAGTTGAAGAAGAGGCACAGGTCTGAGGGCCTGCTACCCTGAGCTACCCAACACAACTGCAACGGGAAAGGGAGACCTCACAAAAAGCAGAGTTTGCAGCTCTTACAATAAAGGACTAATGATATCGTGGCTGCCTTCCCACCTACGAGCTGGTGCAGGCTGGATAGTACAGGGTTTGGAACTTCCTACACAGAACTGGTCCAAGACAGAGAGAGAGATTGAGATCTGGACCCACTGAGTAAGTCCACACCAATGCTTCATGTCAGAGGCTCTGTCCAGTGTATTGTCAGCACCTCGCCAGGCTAGAATCCCAGCTGCTGCCGTTGCTCCCTGAGGTTGCACAGTCAGCATCCACAGAGCCAATTCATCTACCTGTAGTTTTAATGAGCATCAGATGCTGCGACCAGGGACCTGGAGGCCCAGAAAATTCCAATTCCAAGCCTACTCTTTATAGTCAATTAGCATCACAAGCCCACACCCTAGAGAGTCCAGGGATGCCGGAGCCATACAGCCAGCAGCTGAGACCTCTCCCTAGACATGGAGCCCAGCCCCAACCTAGGACAGCAGTCTCAGTGTTCCAGTATCAGAAATGTTTCCACTCCAGGAAGTAGCCAAACAATAGGAAAATAGGACCTCATGTTGGTCTGGAATGAGAGGAGGAGTCCAGGAATAGACACCCCTTTTACTTCCAGACCTTCTCCTCCAGAATCACTGCAGGTTGGGGTAGACTTTATTAACTCAGGAAGAGCAGGGACAGAGAGGTTCAAATAGGTTAGCTGTGCTGCACCTGTTGGATTCTCTGCCCAACCCCCATTTCTAGTACCCTCCCTCTCCTTCCTCCATGTGGTTATAGCCGTGGGCCCCCACATCAAGTGTAGCATTCCACATGACCCCTATGGCTCCATCCCTATGACCACCGTTGATTGGACAAGAAGTGGGCATCGCGTCTAAGCTGGACCAATCAGAGGCCCTTCCCTGAGGATTGTGGGAAATCGGTGATGCAAGTTGATAGAAAGAAGGAGGTCAAGAGAAAGAGGAAGGTCGAGAAAAAGAGAAAGGAAGAGACTAAGTCTAACTGGGTACCCAGAGCTTAGAAACTGTGGGAGGGGGCCTTTTCCACCCACCCTGTGGACCAGAGAAGCAAAGAAATCCTGCCTTTCAGAGAAAGAAGCAGAAAGGAACAGAGTTTGGGGAAATCCCGAATCAACTTCCTGTAATGTCTCCTCACGACCTGTGGGGCTCATGGGCACATCGCGCTGGTATCTGCTGAATTGGTTTTCTTCTGGTTTAAGCATCCTTAATCCTTCAACTGCCCCTCGTGGGTGTGATCTGGAATGCTGTCCCCATATTAAACAGATCCGGGGTGCCTCTGTTCCTTTTGGAGTGAGGCAAAACTGACATGCCAATCCAGATGAGAACAAAATTACCCCTTCCCTAAGACAAAACTGGTAGACCCACTCTCACGTCCCTAAGGACACTTTTCCACCCTGGCTGTGTCCACAGATGCCCTCCAACGAGCCCTCCAGGTCCCTCCATCCCCCATCCCTTGCCTGACCTCGCCTAACCCCAGGTTTGCTCAGGATAAACACAGCCCTTCCTCCCATCTGCATCTCCACCTCCTTGTATTCACACATTCTTAAAACGTAACAGCTTTCCCCCCAAACCTCCCTGAGACAGAGGTCCCATCTGTGGTCATTTTGCCCCTGAAGCGGCAGAGAGATGTAACCGACTTCTCAGTAACATTGGGAAAAGTCAAAGAAACATGCAGCAATGTGCCCTGCGGGGGTCTGGGGCTTCTGGTCTGCGACCCTTTTGGAGATAGGAGAAGTAAGTAAGTGCCTCTGGAAACCAACATCCATTTCTCCTCTCAGATTCTATCTCCTCCTCGGTCTTCCTTTTGATCTTGTTTTCAAGCCAGAGATGAGCATTTCCACGTTGACTCCAGCTTGATTATAACTGACTCTGAACCTTTCTAGTGATTAAAGTAGCCGCGAGGCAATGTTCTCCAGAGATCTGTACTGCAGGTTGAATAATTCAAGGCATCCCTTCCAGAAGGCTGAGAAATCTGAGAGAAAAAAAGAAAAAAAAAAGAAAAAAAAAAACAGCAGAAAACTTTTTTTTAAAGAAAAAAGTAATTTCTCCCATGCTGACTACAAAATAAGTACTCAGTAAACGTTGGTTAATTTTGATTGACATAAACACTCAAACAGAAATCAAATGGAGAAACTGGCAGTGACCTGGCAGTGCTGGAACAGGATATTGGATGCTTCCAGCAAGTGAGGTAACTCTGGCGACTTACTTTCTCCCTCCCCACTATAAAATATTATGCATAGGCTCTTCTGATATTTCCCTGAATTAGAAAGAAGTTTGAAATGAAGGCAATAGAGAGATGCCCTCCGTTGCCCTGCTCGACCTGATGGGCTGAGGTTGAACTCAGTAGACAAAGGTTATGCCCGGAAGATGAAAGAGCTATTTTCACAAAGGACTGACTGTGTGGACTGTGTGTCCAGGCTGGGCTGCTTTGGTGTCCACGTGGCCAAGTTTGACATGGAGGAAAGTGAACCTTCTCTCCGCCTCAGCTCTGGCTTCCTGCGGCAGAGTTCAGGGGAACATGAAGCAATGGTAGAGCAGAACCAGGCCCTCTGCACCAGGCAGAGTGCCCAGGAAGTGACCTTCTCACTGAGGGCATCAGCAGCAGTGGCAATGGACAGTTGCCACCTTCAAATGGTGAGTGAAGGGCTTCCCCAGGAAGGAGAGTTGAAGAAGAGGCACAGGTCTGAGGGCCTGCTACCCTGGGCAACCCAACACAACTGCAACGGGAAAGGGAGACCTCACAAAAAGTAGAGTTTGCAGCTCTCACAATAAAGGACTAATGATATCATGGCTGCCTTCCCACCTACGAGCTGGTGCAGGCTGGATAGTGCAGGGTTTGGAACTTCCTACACAGAACTGGTCCAAGACAGAGAGAGAGATTGAGATCTGGACCCACTGAGTAAGTCCACACCAATGCTTCATGTCAGAGGCTCTGTCCAGTGTATTGTCAGCACCTCGCCAGGCTAGAATCCCAGCTGCTGCCGTTGCTCCCTGAGGTTGCACAGTCAGCATCCACAGAGCCAATTCATCTACCTGTAGTTTTAATGAGCATCAGATGCTGCGACCAGGGACCTGGAGGCCCAGAAAATTCCAATTCCAAGCCTACTCTTTATAGTCAATTAGCATCACAAGCCCACACCCTAGAGAGTCCAGGGATGCCGGAGCCATACAGCCAGCAGCTGAGACCTCTCCCTAGACATGGAGCCCAGCCCCAACCTAGGACAGCAGTCTCAGTGTTCCAGTATCAGAAATGTTTCCACTCCAGGAAGTAGCCAAACAATAGGAAAATAGGACCTCATGTTGGTCTGGAATGAGAGGAGGAGTCCAGGAATAGACACCCCTTTTACTTCCAGACCTTCTCCTCCAGAATCACTGCAGGTTGGGGTAGACTTTATTAACTCAGGAAGAGCAGGGACAGAGAGGTTCAAATAGGTTAGCTGTGCTGCACCTGTTGGATTCTCTGCCCAACCCCCATTTCTAGTACCCTCCCTCTCCATCCTCCACGTGGTTATAGCCGTGGGCCCCCACATCAAGTGTAGCATTCCACATGACCCCTATGGCTCCATCCCTATGACCACCGTTGATTGGACAAGAAGTGGGCATCGCGTCTAAGCTGGACCAATCAGAGGCCCTTCCCTGAGAATTGTGGGAAATCGGTGATGCAAGTTGATAGAAAGAAGGAGGTCAAGAGAAAGAGGAAGGTCGAGAAAAAGAGAAAGGAAGAGACTAAGTCTAACTGGGTACCCAGAGCTTAGAAA
Source organism: Pteropus vampyrus (assembly GCF_000151845.1). Taxonomy (NCBI): domain Eukaryota; kingdom Metazoa; phylum Chordata; class Mammalia; order Chiroptera; family Pteropodidae; genus Pteropus; species Pteropus vampyrus. Next base: position 13,137,107 of record NW_011888817.1, read on the forward strand.
CTGTGGGAGGGGGCCTTTTCCACCCACCCTGTGGACCAGAGAAGCAAAGAAATCCTGCCTTTCAGAGAAAGAAGCAGAAAGGAACAGAGTTTGGGGAAATCCCGAATCAACTTCCTGTAATGTCTCCTCACTGGTCCTGTGGGGCTCGTGGGCACATCGCTCTGTTATCTGCTGAATTGTTTTTCTTCTGGTTTAAGCATCCTTAATCCTTCAACTGCCCCTCGTGGGTGTGATCTGGAATGCTGTCCCCATATTAAACAGATCCGGGGTGCCTCTGTTCCTTTTGGAGTGAGGCACCTAGAACTCAACCAGACCTCTGAGTTCAAGTGCTCTAAGCAGCTGTGAGAAAAGGGTGGGGACCAGCACTTCCCTGCTCCTCTGCTGATGCAGCCCCAGGCCATTTGCCTGTGGCAGCCATACTATTTGGTTGGTTCACGCAAAGCTCATGGAACACTAAGACCCCTGTGTTTTTTCACAGCTGCTTTTGTAAAGCTGCGTTTTTCTCACTTTCCTTCATTTCACTTGAGTAGGTCTTTCAAGACGTTACCGTTTCATCATCTGCTCCTCTCATTCTGCTCTCATCCCTTCTTCCCCGGGCTTCTTGCCTCTACTCTGCCTCCTCTCACATCCCACACTGAAGCCAGAGGGAACTGCCGAAGACACAGATCGTAACACCTTGCACCTGGGTAAGCCTTTCCATAGCTCCCCTGACTTATAGGAGAGAGGCCAAGCCCCTGGGAGTAGCAGTGGAGTTTTCCATGCTCTTCCCAGCCTTTCTTGCCAACCGATCTCCCTCTTCTACACCTCACAGATGACATCGGTCCACCCTAGCACTTGTCCTCATGATGCCACACTTTGGCACTTTCAACCTGCAGTGCCTCTGTCAATACATCACGGCAGGCAGCTGTGGAGTCAAACAGGCTGGGTTTGAATCAGAATTCTGCCAACTAGTAGCCCATAACCTTGAGAAACACCATTCCTTCTCTGGGCCTCTGTTGCCTCAACTATAAATTGATAATAAAACCATCTACCTTGCAGGGCTATGGAAAGGATTTCAAATAACTCCAGTAAAGCATCATGCACAATGCTTATAGGTGCCTATAATGCACTTACTATACTATATGCCCACATCCCGTACATCTAAAAAATTCCTATTCATATATCAAAACCCAATTCAAGTGTTAGCACATTCATAAAGTCTTTCCTGATTACCCACTTGGTCCTAGATTCCAACAGAGCTCCAGCCTCTGACTTCACAGCAACGTAAACATGCTCCTATTTGACTGCACGTCCCCTACATCAGGGGTCTCCAAACCCTGGGCTGCAGACTGGTACCAGTACATGGTCTGTTAAGAACTGGACCACTGTTAAGAAGGAGGTGAGCAGCAGGCGAGCGAGCAGAGCTCGCTGTATTTGTAGCCTCTCCCCAGCGCTAACATCACTGCCTCAGCTTCATCTCAGGTCATCAGGCATTAGATTCTCATAGGAGCACGGCTCCCTGGTGCCAAAACAGGTTGGGGACCACTGCCCTACATGATCATTATCTGCAACCAGGTCTGTCTCCCCTCCCTCATGTCTGAGCTCCTCCAGGGCAAGGACTAGGTCTGATTTCTCTCTCCAACCTCCAGTATGAAGACTGGCATGCAGAAGAGATGGTAGATATTTATTTAATTGAATTATTCAAATCGTACTAAAGTCACCCAGCATACTTTCCATTATTCCCAGCTTTTAAAAGTCGCACTTCCTCTGTCATCAATAACAATAATAATAGCTAAACCTTATGGATTGCTTCTTGTGTGCCAGGAACTTTCTAGGTGTGTATCTCATCATTAACCCACTTAATCCTTACAACCACCCTATGATGAAGGCACTGTGATCAGCCTTGTTTTCCATATAGGGAAACTGAGGCTCAGAGAGGTGTGTTTCATGTTCAAAGCCAAAGCCAAATACAGCCAGGAAGCAGAGGAGCTAGATGTGCTTGAGCCCACGTGCTTGTTTCCTGGACACCTGCTTTTTTTGGGGGGGGTAGGGGGGAGGATTTTTAAAAATAATTTTAGATTTGTAAAAGAGTTGCAAAGATAATGCACAGTCCCCAAATGCCCTTTACCCCACCTCCTCTAATATCAATGTCTCATATAACCATGGTATATTTATCAACGTTAAAAATTAATATTGGTACAATACGATTAACTGAACTATAGATATTATTCAGAATTCCCCAGTTTTTCTACTTTTGCCAGTTTTCTGTTTCAAGGCCTAAACCAGCAACCTGCACTGCATTTAATCATTATGTCTCCTTACTCTCTTTTAATCTGTGACCCTGGCACTTTTGGAGAGCAGCAGTCAGGTATTTCATGTTTCTCAGTTTGGGTTTGTCTGGTATTTTCTCATGAACAGTTTGAGATTACGGATTCAGGGAAGCTTATCACAGAGGCACAGTGCCCATCTCCTTGTATGATATTGGGGGCACATGATATCGACATGACTTGTTACTAGTGATGTTAAAAATTGATCACTTGGTTTCTCCGCTGCAAAGCTAGTATTTTTCTGCATTTGCATTCTAATGCTCTCAATCAGCATCACTGGTGCCAGAAAAGAATTGTGCCTGACCAGGCAGGATATTCAGAGGGACAAAGCCCAGAACAAAAGGATTCTGGAGTTGCCCAAGGCAGGGCCAAAGTGTCAGCTGCCTGCACAGCATTTAGAGCTTCAGGAGAGGGCATTCTCACCACAGCTGGAATCATCTAGAAAGACTTCCCAGGATGGCAGCATTTAGGAGGATGTGTACAGGCAGCAGGGACTGAGGGCCATTGCAGGCGGGGAACCGGCACCAGCACTGGCGTGGGCATCCTCACAAGAAGTCGGCAGGACAGTATCTAAATAAGATGGCCTGACCAAATTCACAAAAAGGTCATCATAGCCATTCACCTGTCTCCAGGCAAGATGACTCTGAAACCTTCCCAGTCCCTTGAAAACATCTCCACATTTACAGCCTAGAAACTCAGAGCAGTGGTTTCCAGAATGGAAAAAATCAAGCCAGTGGAGCATCCCGCATTCCTCCCCCACCCCTTCCCGCCTCTGTGCTCCCACTGCACTTTGCTCCCTCTGGCATTTATCAGACTGCTTTTGTTTCTAGAAGCAGGCAGGCATGCTAGTCTGAGCCCTCCTCTACCCCACCCCCACTGGACTGCAGCAAGGGCGGGGCCCTTCACAACCCTCCTTTGCCTCTCACCCCCCTCTCCTCCAGCCACTGAGCCCAGGGCCTGACACACAGTAGGGATTTAGCAAATGCTTGGTAGCAAGGTAGGAAGAAATCAGATTTACTTCTGCAAGAAGCTTTGAGAAGAATAGTGTGAAGACATTTTGTGACTCCCACCTCCTTCTAAAGCTCAAAAATCATTTTAAAAACTGATGACTGTGAAATTTCAATTATATTCACAAGGAGAGCTAGAGTGAACTAGCGCAGAATGGCAGCTTTGCGTTTGAAAGGCCGAAGGGGCCTGAGAGAAGAGCTAGCAGCATGGGGACCAGTCTTGAAGCCAGACCCTGTTTCTAGGGACCAGCTGCACATAAGCAAACTTGAATGTATAGCCCTTGAAAGAGACGAAAGTTCCAAGGACATTAGAGAACTATAAGGATGGGTAACTCAATGCCATGAACCAGCTACCAAAAATAATTTAGTGCTCCGAGGTTGCATTAATAGAGGTATAACATCCATACGTAAGGAGGTGATAGACCTGTTCTGCTCTATGTTGGTTAAACCACAATCAGGCTCAGAAAGACAAACTGAATTTTGTGAGAGGGTGGTCTTAAGAATGGAGAAAGGCCTGGACTTAGCCAGTGAAAGGATAGGAAGAGTATTCCAGAAAACAGGAAAATATGTGTGAAGAAACTAACTGTTTCTTAGGAACTGCAGGAAAGGCCAGCATGGCTGAAAGAGTGAAAGCAAGTTGTAGCCAGACTTGAGGCTTTAGAAGTAAACAGTGACCAAACTTGCAGGGTCTCATGGGTCATATAGAGTTTGAAGAACAAGCAGCCTTAATCTGTTCTTGCATGTTGGCCAAGGACTCACATTGGGCAAAGTCCCAGACACCACACACACACACATACACACACACACACACTGTGGAGGGACAGCTCATCTGTGTCCAGTAGGGACAATGAATTGGAAGAGCTTCAAAGAGGTGGGAGGCGGGGGAATTCCCTGAGCCTTGACCATGAGAACACGGCTAGTGAAGAACTTAACCAAAGCTGCCATTTGGTAACCTACAATCACTTTGGGACCTGGCCTTCAGGGAGCTCAGAGAACCTGCAGCTGGCAGAAAAGGCTTCTGCAGCAGATTCACATGACTTGTACCTCTTTTTTTTTTCCCCCCCTTATCCTACAGAAAAATAGGATCAAAGCTCATCCTCTTCCTGCTGTACTTCCCTTGAAGTCAAAAAAAGTAACCACCCACTCCACTCTTCCTATAGTGTGCACAGCCAAGTCTCCAGGGCCGCCACATGGTGGGTACACATCTGTTCCCTAGGGAGACCTTTGTAGGTGTTTCACTGCAGCAAACCACAAACTATTATCACTTCATCCCTGGACACAGGGCAGAGTCCCGTTGCCCTCCACTCCACACCACCACCACAGTCCCCTTTTTCACATTTCCCAGATGCCACTACTGGAACCTCCACCGCCCATGTCTCCAGAAAGTGGACATAATGCTCGCTGTTGCTGTCCCCTCACTGGAACAGATTCTGCAGATGGGTGTGTCTGACCGGTCCTGAGCCTCTGTCCTGACAGCAAGGGAAGATGAGAAAGTGAGTTTTCAGATCATCTACGGAAGCTGTCTGGTTCCCGCCAAGACTCAGAAGATGGAAGAATTCTCCAACGTGGGAAGGTGGTTCTAATGCAGGGAGACCAACGAGTATGGCATAGGCCCACTGCAGGTGGTTTCCACAACCAGCTCCTAGTGCCGATTTCCGTCTGTGTCAAGCCCTCTTAATTTTGAGCAGCAGCAAGCCTAAAACTGGGAGTGATAGGGGTTGGGTTGTAAGGCATCTCTGAGGCTCAGAAAATGGAGGGGTGGGGGTCACTACGCAGGCAAATCTCTTAAGGTCTATGACCCCAAGAATCCATAAGACCCAGGATCCTCATGAACTCCTACTAGCCGCATAGGGAAGGGATCTGTGGGTCTCCCTTGGGCAGACACTCCATGTTTAAACCCAGTGTTCACTCCTAGTGGAGACAGAAGGTCAAAGCCACAGGCAGAATCTGTGTGATAAGCTGAGCTGCCTCCATTCTCCCAAGGTGGTCAGTCTTAGGGGAGCTGAAGACAAAAGTTGCAAAGACTTTGTCTCAGAGAATAAACTAAGTCTAAGAG
>NW_011888817.1:13143815-13150702 GCF_000151845.1 Pteropus vampyrus
GAGCAAGTTAAAGCTCCCTTTCTTAATCTCTGAGTTGGAGACAGCTACTCTGGATCCCTCTGGGTTGGTGTGAGAAATGAATGAGAACAAATATCTAGTTCAGCAACTGACACATCAACATGATTGATTGAAGATGAATTTTAATCAGATTTGATAATGTGACCCAAGCTTCTCCCCACCCAAGTTGCATAGTCTGTAATGTTACAGAGACATCATCACTCGAGCAAGGAAACATCCAGGCCATTTCCCAAGGCCAGAGACTACTTGGAGCCCCCTCTCCCCACCTCCCACAGAAACAGGGTGAAACTGGGATGTTTGCGACAGCCCTGGCCTAATGCACCCAGAACCCAGGGAAGCCTTCAGCAACTACGCAGGTGTGATGAATGGTCCCCTGGCATGGCACACCTTTTCACAGAAGACAGGCTTGGGCTGATGTACGGGCCATGTAAATGCAGCTGCTGGTTAATGCGAGGCCATGATGGAGAAACATTAACATGGGGATTGACTGGCAGGAAGTGATGTCGTAGGGATGAGGGCCAGGGAAGTGACAGAAGACTTTCTCGCTGGGAGGTACTTGAAGCAGAAAGGGTTGAGGATAGTCCAGATAGAGGGAAAAGCCCAGACAAAGACAAGGAAACAAGTGGGTGCAGGAAGGTGGGGGGATGCTCAGGGGTGCAGAGCAGAGAGGGAAGTAGAAAAGGTCACCCTTCAAGGTCTGTACCAAGTATCTCCTCTTTCAGGAAGATCTCTCTGGCCTCTGGTTGTGCTCTTGCTCCCAAAGTAGCCACTGCGCATGTTCCTATGAGGGTCCTTCATAGTGGCTTTCACGATCCTCCAAATCTAGTCCCAGACCACCTTCCTTCCCACAGGCTTTCGTTCCCCAAATCGGCCCCTACTGCCCGCCTCCAGGCAGTGCCTCCACCTGGATGGCCTCCTTGCCTCCCTTCTTACCTATCACAACTTGTAAATATCCTACTAAATCCAACTCAAATGCCCCCTTTCCAGGACACTATCCTAAGACCTTCCTTCCGGACTGTTGCCATCCTGCCACCCTGAATCCTTTTTGTTCTGTTGAGGGTTTCCTTGTGTACCTTGCCCTGTGACACCTACTTTCATTCAAAACCAAATATTTATTGAGGATGGATAAATACACATGGCAAATGCATACAATGGAATACCACTCAGCAATAAAAAGGAAAAATCACTTGTAATACAACAACATGGATCTCAAAAATAGTATGTTGTGTAAAAGAAACCAAACACAAGGGCACATGCCATTTGAGTCCCTTTATACAGAGTCCTAGAACCGGCAAAACCAGTCTATGGTGATAGAAATCAGAACAGTGGCTGCCTTTTGGGGACAAGGGCACTGACTGGAAAGGGAAGACAGAACACAGGAATTTTCTGGGGTAGTGAAAATGTCCTGGTCTGCACTGTCCAACCCAGTAGCCACTAGCCACATGACGCATGGCAGTTGAGTGCTTGAAATATGGTTGTCTGAATTGAAATGTGTGTAAGTATAAAATATATCCTAGTTTTCAAAGACTTGGGATGAGCACAATTTCTCATTAATGATTTTTTATATTGATTACATAGTGAAATGATAATATTTTGGATATATTGGGTTAAGTAAATATATTATTGAAATTAATTTTACCTGTTTCTTTTTACTTTTTTAATAAGGCTACTAGAAAATGTTCAATTACCCTGGTGGCTCGCATTGTATTTCTAAGGGAAAGGGCTGCTGTAGATCCCAATTAGGGTGTTGGTTCCATGGAAGGACACATTTGTCGCAACTCATCAGAAGGTACCCAAATGTACATTTCACTATAGTAAATAATACCCCAATCGTAATGAATTTTCAGGAGAAGCTACTCTGTGCTGTCAAACACTGTATTAGGTATTGGTAATACCACGCTGTAGAAAAAACAGAAACCAGTCCCTGCTCAATCTAGTCAGAGAAGCTGACTTTAATCAAATAATTGCTCTAAAGAATAATCTTATCTCATTCACAAGTTAATACCATTGAGGCAGGAACAGCTTTCAAACATCTTTTTCCCCACTGCTGTTAGCCTGGGGAGAGGTGCATATTAGGTGCTCAGTAAATTCTGATACACAGAGTTGACCAATGAATTGATTTAAACTCACTTTCTGAAACAGGCAGGTAAACAGAGACTACCTGGCGAATATTTCTGCCTTTAAGCCAAACCAGCTCACACATTAGAGCTTTTGTCTTTTTGTAAAATTTCCAGGGACAGAAGGATCCAGAGTCTATCCCCATTTTTTGTCTGCTCCTCTGGGATATAATCCTAGCATAAGTCATGAAACCTTTTGCTTAAATACTCTGAGCCTCTTAAGTAAATGCCGTGAGTAGCAGGGTGGTCAGAATTAATCAAAGAAAATAGATTTTCTTATTCAGAGTGTGTATATATGGACTACTTATTTTTTTTCCTAGAAATTTGGAAGTAATGTACATTAGCAAACATCTACCCAGAACCGGTGGGTGCAGTCATGTGAGTTCTTAGTAAAGGTTTGTAAATAGATCCAGTTGGTTTCTTTCTTGCCTTAGGAGAGTCACTCCTTGCCTATAAGCTCAGAGCACTCCTTTCACAATGCCGACTTCCGCACATCTTGGGACCCAAGGGGAACCACTCAAGCAATTCCTGTTTGCTGATGAGGTTTTAAGGAAAGCCATCCCATGACCTGGTAGAAGTCAGTTAAATGTGTGGATCCATTAGAGACCAGTGAAGTGAAAATCCAACTTGTAGCAGCCGTGGAAAGAGCTTCTATATTAATCCATTTTAGGGCAGTTATTGACTTCTGCTCTGAGCTGAGCCTACATAGAGTCCAGGAGTCCAGGAGACATAGAGAAGGGTCAGGACAGGTCCCTGCCCGCAAAGAATCCCACAATCTAGTAGTAGGAGTATACTAAGCACAGTTACTGCCAAGTCACAGGTAAGAAGGGCCCGAAGAGAGCATGTGGGGAGCATAGTGAAGGGTGAGACTCATCCCACTCTGGGGAAAGCTGGACAACAGTTTCTGAGCACCCGCTCTGTGTCAAGCATGGCACTATGCTCCGAGTCTATACATATGGCTTAGTATGGTCTCCTGCTTCCTCCATACACCTCACCCTCCTCATAGCAACCAGGGAGATCATTTAAAATCATAAATCAGATCATTAACTCTTCTAGTTAAAAACTTCAATGGCATCCAGTTGTACTTAAAATAAAACATAAATTTCTTGACATGGTTGTACTAGTCAGCTCTTACTACGTAACAAACCACCCCAAAGCAGAGTGGGCTTGAAACAACTGTAACATATTATCACACATCAGTAGGTCAGCTGGCTCAGATGACTTAGGCTGACTGTTCCATGTGTCTCTGAACCAGAAGGTCAGCCTGAACATGTTTCTGTCATGATAATGGCAAGATGCAAGAGAGCAAGTGAAATATGCAAACCTTCTCAAGGCCCAGGCTTGGAACTTCTGGGCAAATATCACTGGCCAAAGCAAATCACATGGCCAAGCCCAAAAGCAAGGGGCAGGAAGAATTCTCCACCCACCATGAGCCGTGGCAAGTGTGTGGATAAAGTGAGAGATTAAGAATGGGGCCAGTAATGCAAACTACAATCTATTGTCTACCTACATCTCCAGATTCACCTGTATCATATCATTCCCTTTCTTTGTTCTAACCACACTGACCTTTTTTTACTCCCTCAAAGTAACAAGCTCTCCTGTTCCAGGGCCTTTGCAAAGTTCTTCTCTCTGCCTAAGTCTCTTCCTCACTCTTGGCAGAATGGCTTTCTGTTACCCTTCTAATCTCTCCCCTAAATGCCACTTCCTTAAAGAGACCTTTCATAACTTCCAACCAGAGTCCACTGATATCATTTTTCATGATGCCTTTCATCATACCCCTCACAAGTTGTAGTTATGTTTGACTCTTTAATTGTTCGTTGTCCACGTCCCCACCAGAGAGTAAGCTCCACAAGGAAAGACAATGAGTCTGTTTTGTTCACCAAATCGTATCCCTGAGGCCTTACACAGTGACTGGCACATATTAGGTGCTCAACCCACAATTAAATGAATAAATGAAAGCGTCATTGAGGTTGCATATGAGCTGACCTTTGAAGGAGAGTTGGAATTTGAAAAGCAGATGGGAGAAAAGGCATTCCAGGCATAAGAAACAGCCTAAGCCAGTGGTACTCAAAGTGTGTTCCCTGGACCAGCAGCATCAGCATTCCCTGGGAACTCGTTAGAAATGCACATTCTTAGGCCCTAACACAAATCTATTAAACCAGGATCTCTAGGGGTGGGGCCCAGCAAACTGTTTTAACAAGCTCTTTAGATGATTCTGTTGCTGCAAACTAAAGTTTGAGAACCACTAGCCTAAGCCAAAGGTCAGCAAATTTTTTTTTGTAAAGGACAAGATAGTAAATATTTCAGGCTTGGAGGGCCATACAGTCCTTGCTACAAGTATTCGCTCTGCTACTGTATCGTGAAAACAATCAGAGAGGATGTGTAAAAGCATGGGCGTGGCTGTATTCCAATACAACGTTACTTAAAAACAGGTAGATTTGGCTTTTGGGATGCAGTTTCCTGGCCCCTGGTCTAAGAAAGGTATGTGTGTCGCAGTGTAAATTACTTAAACTCACAATTCATGTCTCTAATGAAAGGAATTAAAATTTCAGAGCGACACAAATTTCTTTGATATAAAAATTCCATTTATTCAACAGATTAGAAAATGTCTTCTCTTTATCAGGCATTCAATATACAAAAATGAAGAAGGTATATCCTCAGCCTTCCAAAAAGGGAACTCGAATTCGCTTAGCACCTATTATATGAGCCAGCGACTTCACATATGTTGTCCCATTTATTCCTCGCAGCAGCCTTACCAAGTGGTGGTATTCTCCCTATTTGACAATTAAGGAAACTAAGGACCAGGGGGTAAAGTGACCTGTCTTAGGCGACACTGCCAGGAACCAGCAGAGCCATGAGTCAGACCCCATTCTGACCAACTCCAAGGCCAAGCTATGTTTCCCAAGGGGAGGATTCCATGCTGAGTCCAGAGTGACTGGACCTGTTTCATTAAAGCCACCTGTTGCCTGACCAACATCTCCCCCAGTCCTGCCACCAGCATCTGCTCCTTCTGCCCTCGAGAAATTCAAATGCCACTTGTTCCATCTGCCAACAGAACCACAAAATAGCTCCAAATAAAATTCCAAGATAAATCACAGCTTTCCAATGTGTCGTGTGACTCTTCCCAAGATGCAGCCTGGGGCTCCCTGGGAGATGGGCAATGTTGCTATGATTTAATAACATGCAAAGCAATTTTTTAGGAAGAATTTGCTCTTTTTGGATGAACATTGATTGAATCTCATCTTCCTGACCAGAAAGTTAAATCAATCCTTTCAGACAGGTGATGAAACGATGCTAGGAGTCGATTCGGTCTCACTCCAACCCGCCCTTGTAAGAAGAGTGCTAAGAGCTTCTCGCTATCTCAAGAATCATCAAATTAAGTAGACGCTAGAGCTGTCAGGAAACCAGAGAGGCTGCTTCAGCCCCTATCTCTGGCTGCAGCCAGTTCAGAAGAGGATGGAGTGTCTGGGGACCAGCAACCAGGGACTCTCACCTCTCCTGCCTAAGAGGCTTCTTCTTCCAGACAACACAATGCCTTTTGTCGCAGGTTAGCTTTGCAGGAATAAATTCATGCATTTCCTGCCGTAACTGGGACATGAAAGTGGTCATGGCTTTGCACGAGGTCTGTGCCAGGAAGGTGCCCAGTCCCTGGGGAGGCTGCTTTTGCAGGGAAAACACGGGAGCCATGGAAATGTCCCTTCCTGATATCATGTCTGCACAACAGCCACTGGTGTAATCACTCCTCCTGTTCCCTCCTGCCCCATCTGAGACCTGGTCTCAAAGGATCATCCCTGGGAAGGCTCTGGCTCCCCCAGAAAGGAAGGAACAAAGAACTTTCCAAAATGCTGGGGTCATTTCAAATTCCTGTTGGAGCAGTGTGTTCCTGGGACAGCCAACAATATTTTCCCATCAGCCTCTTCTCCAGAGCTATCATCTGTTTATCTCTCTAAATCCCCCCTGACACAGACTTTCTCTTTTTTTTTCTTTCTTGTCACTTGGCTTCTCCCCAGGGCCACTTCTCCCTCTGCTCCAAAGACAATGTCAAAACACTTTAGAGATTAAATAAAAACTGTATCTAGAATGTGATCAGCTTAGCTCAGCCGGAAGCTCCTGTCCCTCCTTTTGCCATCACAGCTTCCATGCCAGACACTTTCCCACGGAGGTTGAGGGACAAGTGGGCCAAACCAAGCGTTAGGCCTAGGAATGGTCTCCTCCAAAGGGCGTGGCCATCAGCCTGAGACCTCTATCAGTGTCACTTTAGGGTAGCTGGGACAGGGAGGAGCAACCAGTGTGCAGAGTTAGGTGTCCTGCCTGGTGACAAGTGGCCTCCCCAAGCAAATCCTACTGCTTTGCTGGTCTGTGATATGGGTGACTTGGAAAGAGTGCCTACAGCCGATCGTGATGGGCAAAAGCAGCGCCATTACTCCACCCAAAACCTGGATTAATCAAAGGTGAGTCAGGTGTGGGGGTTGGCAGTCTCAAAGGATACAGAGAACAGGACTAAATTGGGTGCCCCTACCCATATGGGGCCTCATGCGTCTTTGTAACCCCAAGAAATTCCTCTATGCAAGTAAGAAGAAGAAAGGAAGAGGTGAAAAGAGACAGGGAGTCAGAGAAGAAGGGAGCTTCTCGTAAAGTGCCTTGAGCCAGAACTTACTAGAAGCTGAATGGAAGGACAATGCAAATTCCTCAGGGCATCAGACAAAGGGATCCTGGGACCCGTCTGGACTCAGATGGACTGACGGTTCACAG
>NW_011888817.1:13151162-13154485 GCF_000151845.1 Pteropus vampyrus
TTTTTTTTTTAATTTATGTAACAAACACTTTTTAGAAAGCACTTATATGTGCCAGGTGCCGTTCTACATGCTTTATGAATATTAACTCATTGAATCCTCATAATGACTCTATGAGATAAGTGCTATCGTTAATCCCATTTCACAGACAAGAAAGCTGAGGCACTTGCCCAATGTTATCACAACTCGTAAGCAGCAGAGCCAGGATTCAAACCTATGTGCTTCCTAAGGGCAGGGCTGAGGTCTGTCTGTTTTATTCACAATCTAGCACATAGTAGGTACTTGATAAATGTGTTGAATCTAATGAATGCTAGGACTCAGGATGGCTAACGTGGGCTCTAACTGTCACCAAAGAGAGCCACTGGGATCAGGCAGGCACTGACTCCCACCGCTGTGAGGAGCCTGCTTTCTGCCTGGCCCTTCCGCACCCTGGGTTGGGGTGTCCCCAGGCTGGGGTCTCCCCAGGTGCTGGGCTTTGAGGAGACCTGAAGAGGATCCCAGAGTCAGGCTTGAACCCTGACCAGGATCTGTGAAAACAGGAGCCTCTGCCTTCCTGTGGCTTCCCCTGCCCCCTCCACCTCTGTGGTTGGAGACTGCAATTAATTATGCTGTGTAATTAGATAAAGAATATTCATTTTTCATTAATGATGGTAAACTCTTGCTCTGTGGCTGAGTTCCTTATGTTTTAATTAAGCAGGGCTCCTGAAAGCCGCGTGGCTCCATCGCGAGTGCTCCCTCTTATAATGAACAGTCACTTAGAATTTTAAGAAGTGAAGAATTCCTTGCCCAAGTTAATTACCTCAAAATTAGCTTAATCACAGCTCATTTAAACTTATCTAAACAACAGCGCAAGGAGTTCCAGGAAACAGAGGTTCCGACTTTGCTCGTGAGGGTTAAAAACAAGAATAATGACATAAAAGTCCCTTCTGGTGGGCAGCAGTGGCCCCTTGCTCACGGGCTACGCTGTGCTTGGAGCCTGAATGTTGTTCCCAGCCTCAAGGGAATTGAACCAGGAGCTTGGACATTTGGCCTCTTCTTTGGCCAGCAGCCCACCTCTGGCTGCCCGGGTTCCTGGGGTGTGTGGGATGCCGAGGACCCCTTTCCCGGCTGCTCTCAGAAGGAGGACAAAGCCCAGGCCTAGGGCCCTGACTGCACTTTCTGCCCCAAACACCCCACACAGCCCTATTTGTTCTCAAATCAGGTGGTACGTGGGGGTTGCAGCCAGGTTTAGCCTCTCCCTACAGGGCATGTACAGTGTCTGTGTAGAGGAGTTGACCAGACCCTGAAGAAGCATTAGCTCTGGGGGCCAGGAATTCTATCTTTAACTCTCTGCACACATCTCCCACCCAGCACAGTGCCTGGCACCCTGAGCACTCAAATGCGTTTACTGAATAAATGAATAAGCAACTGCGCGGCCCTAGGATGCAGAGCTAGGATCAGCAGAGAAACTGCCAGATTCTAGCTCTCTGCAAGAACAGAACTATCTTCCAAGAAAGTCATCCTGGGCTGTCCCTGAAGAACATTTATGAAGGCTAAATCCTTTACATCAAGTATCTTATTTAATCCTGCAGCGTAAGAACGATTGTCACAGGTGGGAAAACTGGAACAAAGAGATGGCAGAACTTGCCCAAGGTCACATTGGTAATAAATACGATTTAAACCCAGATAGTCAGGCCCCAGAGCCTCTCTAAGAAGGAGTAAGTTCCCTGGCCTGGGCTGTGCAAGCAGAGGCTAACGGACCACAGGTCTGAGGATGCTCTAGAGGAGAGTCCTTGTCGAAGTGAAAAAGAGAAGAGACTGGGTGACTCAAGGACCGCTGATGTGTTGTAGGTTGGAAGGGTTTGGGACATCAGGCATTTCCACGTGCCCTGCAGACACTGCTTAATCCCGCCCCAGGGGTTTGGACTGTGACTGGAGCAAGCCCTGCTGATAAGCACCTGCCCACTCGCAGAGACTGAGCAGGCCAGCAGGAGGCTGCTGCTCTACCTCCTTGTAGAACAGCCAGGGACCTTCTGAGTGGAGGAGGCTGGAAAGTATTTATCTGCATCTTCTGTTTCACACAATTGGCTTTCCTTTGCCAACTCTCTATTGGGGTGGGAATGCACGAAAAGCCTGGAAGGGGCATCAACCCATCATAAAAGACTTCCAAAAATAAGAAGCCCCCTCCCCACTATAGAGATAGTTAGCTCTGGCGGTCCTACCCTTCCCGTCCCTTCTGTCCAGTCCCAGGTCACCCTGGCTCACCGAAAGACCCAGCAGCTCCCAGCAAGGGTCCAGAACTTCCCAGCCATTACCTGTCCCCTCCTCCACTTCTCCCCCAGGAGAGGTGGCAACACTGCCGAGACACTGTGTAATTCTGCCTGTCACTGCCCTAATTACACCCCAAGATCCTCCCGCCAGCACCATGCACCCCGCACTGCCTGCATAATGGGCCTTTTTTTTTTAAAAGACACTCTCCTTTTCACAGCGGCCTTTTGAAGGCGAACAATCTCACACAATGTCGCTTAATGACAGCACACTCAGCGAATCCTAGCCCCCAACCCCCCCTCAATCTCTCTCTCTCTCTCTCTCTCTCTCTTTTTATTATTTTTTTTTACTTGATAATCATCATAATTGTCATAATCACTCTGGATTTAAGAGAACTGTACCTGGGACATTTCAATCAATTATGAAGTGACCTAATAAAGAGTGAAAATGGTCTGTGTGAGAAAGAGGCTGTAGGGAGGGGAGACAGACACAGTCCCACACGGGGGAGTGCGGGCAACGCAGGCACACATGCCACGCACACCGTGCCCCGAAAGCTGACTGACGGGAAGGAATTCAGAGAGGGGCACAATTTCCTCTCAGCGCCTCAGAACAAAGAGCAAAATCAGATCCTCCAGGAGAGACCCGAAGACTCCACCTACTCCAAAGCCTATAATCAGGAAAAAAAAAAAAAAAAAAAAAAAACCCTCCCTGGCCAAAACACAAACTAAGAGAACCTCAAAGCAGAGAGCACAGGTATTAGACGCCAGTTCCCTGAATTCTGGTCCCTGTTCAGCCCCTCTCCAGTTCCCGGTTTAATCTCTCCAAGCCCTGCCATACTCATCTGGAAAATGGAATAGGAAACTGACCCACCTTAAGGTTCTCATGAAAACTAGATGTTCTGACCTCATTATCTCAAATAATCACTCTCCAGGTTAATCTCTTTCCTAGCATATTAATTTATTTCCTTCACAGCATTTACAACAATCTGCAAATACACTTTACATATCCATAATTGCTGAATGCACACCTCCTCCCACACTGGCTATCAGATCCTCGAGGGCAGCCTTATTCGCAGGTAG
>NW_011888817.1:13155773-13157857 GCF_000151845.1 Pteropus vampyrus
ACACAAAATTTACAAAAATTGCAAAGGCAGTATGTGTAGTGGTTAGGGTCATGGACTCTGGAGCCAGCCAGCCTGGGTTTAAATCCTGACTTTGAACGAGTGACTTGAATTCTCTGTGCTACGATTTCTTCACTTTTGAATGGAGGTAACGACCAGTTCTTAAAATGGTTGTGAGGATCAAGGGATAGTATACACCAAGTCCTCACTTAACATTGTTGGTAGGTTCTGCAACTTTAAGCGAACAATGCTATAACTAAACCAATTTTACCATAAAATTTTATCAATTTTACCATTTATATAAACAAGAGTTAAGTTCCTACAGCATCTCATCAACATTATAATGATGTTTGAGGACCTGCTGTACTTAGAACTAAACCTGTCACAGAGTGAAAGCCTATGAAAGGTTATTATTATCATGCTTTTTAAAACTAAAATCTGCTTTTCAGGTTTTCAGATTGCAAAATTCCGGATACATTCCGGATACAAAAACATAACGGTTTTACTGTTAGTGCTGCCCGCTCCATGTCCACCCTAAGCACATGCTCAGGTTTGCCCATGGAGTAATCACCACTGCCAACACTACCGTGACCCTCTGAGCCCAGCAGCTGGCATGGTGCCAGGACCAGGCTACAAAGAGCTAGAGGAAGGAGCATCAGCAGGACCCCTGGTGCCCCTGGCTCATTGTCCACTCACTGAGAAGGGGCAGGGAGTGGCAGGAACAAAGCCCTTCCTAGACAAGCTTCAGCACCAAGCAGGTTCCCATAGCGGGATGCACTGGGGGCCCATTTGCCAGGACCAAGCACAAGAGCGCTCCATCCCTCCAGGAGAAACTCAACATCCTTACAGCAAAGTTCCCTGAATGTCTGAGTGGGTTTCTGTTCCTACCACCAAGACACTAACTATTATGTTTCCTGCCGTCTCTGACACCATTAATCCTGAATTCTATCACTAATTTACTAACAAGGTATACATCGGTTTTCAGAAACAAAATATAAAGAAAGGGAGGAGAAAGCATTTCTTATACAATCAGAATGAATTCTTCTGCCCCATGTGGCCCTGTCTTGCCTTGGTTCTACATTCAAAGAAGTATAGTCTGGCAGCCAAAAGCAATTAAAAAGAAATTCCAATCTTTACTTGAATCTCTCAAAGCATTGTAAAAGGGATCCAGTTCAAACCCTGCAGACTCTTTAAAACTCCTTTTCTCTTTTCTCTTCCTTTCCCCAGAGCCTCACATCCTCCAAACCTTTAAATTCTTACCCCTACACTCGTAGCTCTCTCAGCAGTCCTGTCTCTTCCCCTCCCCACCTCTTTCCCAGTAATTCATTACAATTCATTACATTTGAGGCTTTGGGCTTTTTTGTTCTCTCCTTTCTCCTTACCCCTTCTGTCCATTTTCCACAACAAAGAGAACGCTGACATGGACCCTGCAGCAAGAGCCTCCGGCTCTTCTACAACCTCTTCAGTCCCATCTCTCTACTTGGTTCAATCCCGGCTCTCAGAATCCTCCTTAAGACGAGGTGGAAATGGAAGCCAGGGAAAGAGAGTGGGTAGGCTGGAGGTCAGCCTCCAAGTCAGCCAGTATTGGCCCTGCCCCTTTGAGAATCCTAGAGACTCAATTCAGTGTCCCAGGGGCAGCTAACAAATCTTGCTTTCACCTCTACCTGGGGCATACAAATCTAGAATGCCTACCTCCCCTCCACCCATATCCCTAAGACCATAGCCCATCCTGACCTTCAGTGGCCCAGTGGCTCTACTCCTGCATTCACTTATACAAGGTCAAGTCCTTACTTCTCTCTGATTCTCCTTCTTCCCTGCCACCTACTGGACACTGGTCCAGAAGTTAACCCTTGGTCATCTCTCCACCTCTTCTCATAGTCTACCCAGGCCATCCATCCTATCTATCACATCACTGGGGTCACAGTCTCCTACCAGCTCTTTCCTGATAGTGCCACCTAAACTCCCAGACAGTACCCTGCCATCTCTAAAGCAGGTGCATGCACAAGCACACAAAAACACATGCACACGCATGCACAATGGAGACTGATCTTTCTTCTAGAAGTACCACTTCCATTTTCCCACCTGGT
>NW_011888817.1:13158852-13168103 GCF_000151845.1 Pteropus vampyrus
AGCCTCTTGTGCCTTCATCACCCTGAGCTTGCCCTTTACTCTTTTGACAGTTTTACAAGTTAAATTTCCAGTTCTTCATCCCATCTTTTAAAAACCACCACAGTCAGTAATGAGGAACTTCATATGGGTTTTGGATGCGATTGACAAGTCAGATCTATACAAAAAGAAGGCACGCGTACATTGCTGGTGGGAATGGAAAATGGAAAACAGCGTGGCGGCGCCTTAAAAAGTTTAACATAGACTTACCACATGACTCAGCAATCCCCCTCCTTTGTATATGCCCAAAAGGGTTGAAAACAGATACTCAAACAAATATTTGTAGAAAAATAGCAGCGCTCTTCACAATAGCTATAAGGTGGAAACAATCCAAATGTCCATCAATGGATAAATGGATAAACAAATTGTGATATGGATACATATATATACATCCAGTGGAATATATTTATCCATGAAAAGGAATGAAGTGCTGATACATGCTACGACATGGATGAATCTTGAAACATTATGCTAAGTGAAATAAGCCAGACACAAAAAGTCACATGGCTCCATTTATATGAAATATCCTGAAGGGGTAAATCTGCAGAGACAGAACACAGACTGTGGGTCTCCAGGGGCGGGGAGGAGGGAGGAAAGGGGACCAAACTCCTTAATGAGCACAGGGCTTTCTTTGGGGCAATGGAAATGTTTTAGTACTGGACAAAGGTGGTGGTTGCACCACGTTGTGAGTTTCCTAAATGCCACTGAATTGTTTGCTTTAAGTGGTTTGTTCTGTGTTATATGAATCTCATCTCCATAAATTTTTTAAAAAGCAGGCAGCCTGGTAGTAATGGGAGGAATCGGTGTTGAAGACTGGGCAGTGGTCAGCAGGCTGTAGAGAAGCAGCAAGAAAGAGACCACGAGGCGAGAAGGCTGTGGGCACAGCAGGTGAAGGACATGCAGGAGCAGCATAACGAGGGTCAGCCCACGTTATCATCAGCTGGGAAGCTGAGGGAGGGGGGATGGAGCCTAAGGAGGGGCACCACCAGCTCTGCCCGGCATCAGAGAGGGTCAAGGAGAACAAGGGTGGATAGAGCCCTGGAGATATGGGGGTAGCGATGGTCACTTAAAGGGCAATCAGGGGATGCTCCCGACAATCCGCTTGTCTGGGCAGGCTTTGTCCTGAACACACAAGCACAAAGCAGGACTCAGCTTGTCCCTAGGGCCAGATCCCAGCCCCCGCAGTCTGGCCAAGGAGCACCTGGCTGCTCCACCCAAGACCAGGGCAGTAACCTGATCACAGCCATGCCTTCCTTCCCTGAGGGCCCCCACCCCAGCACCAGGATGAGCAGAATAAATCTACCCACATGGCTCAAGGAAGAGAGGCAAGTCCTCTCCCCTGGGTTCTTGTGACACATGGTTGGGTCCCCTTATGGCCCGTAACACAGTCAAGAAGAACCTGGGCTTTCAGAGAGCAAGAGATTTCTATGGGAAGAAAGGGGAAAAGGATTAGGGAAGGATCTGCGGAGGTGACCTAGACCATCCTTCTTAAAAAGAATTAGGATGCTGTAGGGACAGGGAGAAAGACTAGGGGGTGACTTGAAGGGATGCTGCACGACTGCACGACCCCAGAGTGGGAGGTCTGCAGCTGGGAAGGACTTATTCACTTTATAAATGTTACTGAAAGTAACATTTTATAAATGTTACTTCCAGTGTCTGAGGCCCCGGGAACAGGCTCCTGCCTTGGTGGAGTGCATAGCCCTGAGCCGGACTGAAGGGAGGCCGTATAGGGAGGGAGGCAAAGCTGAAAGTCACGCCGACCTTTCCAGTGGAAGCCGTTTCTGTCTACAAAGCACCATCAGGTAAGTCTCCTCTCCTTCACTCTGATGCGTGTGCACGTGTGTGTTTGCTACATGTTTCCCAATCAGCGCACACATTCTGCAGCAGCAAGTGTCTTGGGTTCCCCTGATTTCCTCTGTCTACAGCTCCACCCCATCCCACAAGCACATAGTACATGCTCGAGGCAGATTTGAGGACGTAGTACAGTGTCACGGTTGGGTGTCTAACCTTTAGAATCAGACCTACGTGCACGTCTCACCCTTGCCACTCGCTCCTGGATGTGCAATCTTGAACGGCTATTCTTGTTATTATAGTTATATTGTGATTTGGCCGTCTAATCCCCCATCCCCTTCCTTCAAGTCTCCATTCCACCCCAGGGTGAGGGAGACTAACAGAAGCTTCCACCACCCTCTTTCTCCCACTACAGGGAAGAGCCCTATGAGGACTTTGATCTCCCCACTCCATGCCATCCTCCCGTGGCCCTCCCAAGGTCACCACATAAAGGAGTGAGTAGGGAACCAAAGCCTGGCCCATAGTCCATTGCCAAGCCTGCCCCACACCACCATCCCCCAACCCCCAGCGCAGGGCTATAATCCTCTGGCTAAAAGTTCTTTGCCTAGTTTGCCCGAAGCCATCATAGTGAGCCATGGAGGCCCCAGTGAGGTCCCGACCAGAACAGAGAGCATCACAGTGTGTCCCAACCCAAGACACAAAGGCACATGCAACACACTCGGGAAGAGTGTGGACACACAGTCCCCACCTAACCCAGAGAAACCCCATTCAATGGCACACCCCCAGTGCCAGGCCGACCTGCTCCAACCCACAAGACTCAAAAGCAAGAGCCATCACAAGCACAAAGAGGTGGGTCTCCAGGAGCCAAGCTCCCCAGCATCAAGTTCTAATTGCCCAGTACAGGGCCACATCCCCACCAGACTGTGGGCTTCTCGAGGACAGGGAGTATATGACCCTCATCTCCTGGTTCCCAGAGCCCAGCACAAGCCCAACTCAGCACATGGTCAACGTAGCCAAAAGTGCAGGCCCTGGATCCAACCTCTCTGGGTCCAAATACAGACTCCATCTCTATTTGCTGTGTGACCCTAAGCTTATAACTTCACCTCTCTCAGCTAATAATTATATTCATCTCTTACGATTGCTGTGGGGATTAAAAGAGATAATGTGTATCAAGTGCTTAACACAGGGCATAGCACATAGTAGGTGCTCAATACAGATTAATTATTACTATTACTGCTACTATTACTGTTATTACTTCAGCCCACATTGACTTCCAGAAATGTGGAGTCAATGTACCCAGAAAAGCCTCATTTTCAAATAAGGAAACTGAGGCTCAGAGATGTTAAGAGTCTTGAGCAAGGTCACACAGCTAGTAAGAGATTAAACTGAGTCTAGAAGGCATACGTCCTACATTTCCACTGAGACATCCCTGAATTCTTTCTCATCTACCCTCTCATTCTGGCTTCGGTTCATACATGGTTTGGTTTTATTGTTTCATTGTTTAACTTCCTCATGGGGGCATGCAGGAACATGTATTGTGTTTGTGTGTGGATGTGTGTCAATGCACACAAGTCTGAGAGTTAGTGGGCTTTGGTTGTGTGTCGGATGTGTGTGCTTGCATTTGTGTGGGTGACTGTGTTTCCACGTGCGTTTGTCCTGTGAGTGTGAGCATGCGTACTTGTACGCGCAGATAAGCGTGGGTGCCTGCGGAAAGGTTCTGCTGTGTGCGCGTCCGTGTGTATGACTGTTTGGGGGTGAGTTTCCTCTCCAGTGTAATGGTAAGAACGCTGAAGGCAGGGTTGTGTCCTTTACTTCTCAGTATCCTCTCTGTGCCTGGCACAGTGCCTGGCACAGTGCCTGGCGGGCCGTAGGGCTCTATAACCACAAATGGAATGGAAGAGGGCATTTCCCCTCAGGAGAGATGAGAGGATTTCTACCTCTTCAGTAGTCTCTGCTACTAAGCACAGCAATTGTAGGAGGGGCGCTCCCTGGGGGCCCCATCCAGCTGGGCCATACTGTGCCTTCCCTGAATCAGGCAGTGAGTGCAAAACAGCTGGCTGGAGTCCTCCCGGGGCGGTGGGGGGTTTGGGGGGGCGGGATGAAGTGGGTGCCCAGGGACATACCCTCAGCCTGAGGGTGGTTGCTTAAGCGGCAGTAAAGGAAACAAAAGATGAAATACATCAGCCATTGGCAGCTGTAAAAAGAGCAAAATCGCTCAGCAGAAAGCCAGGCGCTATCCATCATCCAGCCCTTCTCCACTTCAGCTGCGGAAGCAAGAGGGTGTTTTAATGCCTTCCAATTCATTTGCATTCGCACTGCCACTCTTTTATGGTATCGGGGGTTGCCAAGAAGATCGGAGTGGTTTCTCAAAGACATTGATAAACCATTTCCACCAGGGAATAAAAGTTTAGGGAGGAAACAGGGAAAAGAAAGTTTTCCAAAATAATGCATTTTGTCTGCAGAGTGATGGGTAAGTGATTTTGCAGATGTATTGGCCCCATAAAACTGAGTGAGGAATTTGGCCCAAATGTGCTCTGTGCTGGTGAGATGCACAGTTCATTCCTTTTGCAACTGAGTTAAGACCTGAAACTTTGCAGAGAGTCACTGAGAAAAGCTTCAAAGGCAGCCTGTATTTTATGTGTGACCAGGGCTTGTGACCTCTGAGACACATACACACTGTCAAAGTCTCTGAGACTTACGAGGTCCTCCAGGAATCTTGACTGGGTTTGAAAGTACAGGAAGCAGTAAATGATTCAGCAGAGGGAGATTCTCCTTACCTTCCATGGGTCTGAGAACCTAAGTCAATAAGCAGATGTGACCATCACATTCCCTTACCAATACCATACTGCCCCTTACCCTCTTGCAACATTTGACTAAGCCCTACCATATGAACTGATTTTGCCGCCAAATCCTGGCTTCATGGCCTTGGGCAAGCCCCTGCTGTAGTCTGGGCTTCAATTTCTGCATCAACCAAGTGAATACATTGGTCTAAACGTTTTGTGTGCTAAAGCAGTCAGGTATTATCATTATAGGCACTGATATAGCGCTCCACATTATAGGCAAATGAGGCGCAGAGGAGGGAAGTTGTTTGTCTAAGACCACACACCTGGTAAAGGTAGGGGCAGGACTTGAACATGGGCTTCCTAATCCTCAGGTAATGGCTTTTTCCTTTCTCCCCTCCACATTTACTGAACATGTACTAATGACCAGGCAGTTGTCCACTATATCTCTGCCTTCCTGGAACCTGGGGGAAGAAGAGAGGGAGAGGCGGAATAATGCCAAGGCTACGGACCTAACCAAAGGACCTTCCGACCAAAAGAGCACAAAGTTACCTGCCTCACCTTAATCCCAAGTGAGACATTCCAGGTCTTCTTTCAGTCTGAGCTTTATACTCATTACAGATGTCCACACATGAAACCGTAGTAGACGGCTTCTGAATGTATTAATCTGACCAGCACCAGAAAGATATCTCTGCCCACAAAATTGCTCCCCTGACCTATCACCTTTTGAACATTCCCATTAGTCACACCTATGGGTCAAGGCATTGTTCAGGTACAGTTAAAAGCTCAGGTGACACCTCACTGGAGAAACACAATAACACATAACTCTCTGTTCCTCTTTCCCCAATAGGGGTGGAGGGGATACTTAAGAAACAAGAATCTATGAAAGTCAAAGAGATTTGAAACACCTATGACAGATAGCTACATTTATATAGTGGGATGGGAAAGGCTGAAATAGGGAAGAATGTGCCAAGACAAGGGGGGATTCAACATTCTGGCAGCAGGAACAGCTAATAATGACAGTCATTATTTATTGAGCTCTTCCTATATTCCATCATTGACCTGTTCTATCTCATTTGACCTTCACGACAACATGCTAGAAGGTAATTTTGAATCACCCCTTTTACAGAAAATGAGACTCAGAGGTTAAGTAACATGCCCAAAGTCACACACCTAGCAAGTTGCAGTAGAGCCAAGATTTAAGTCCTACAGACCAACTCAGAACATGATCACTCTTGCCAACTGATTACACAATCGCATCATAGGCTCATAGTTTGTGGCAGATGTTGGTGCGCTGCTTACATCCCCTTAGAGACAAGTGCCTACTAGAGACCTTTAGGTGCCTGTCCTACAAACTGAGCATTTCCAAAGTCTAATTTATGATCTTTCTCCTCCTATCCACAAACTCGTATATCCCTCCTAAATTCCTAAAGTCTCCTAAAGTCAAACTCAACTCCTCCCTCTCACTCACCCTCACACCTGATTGCTCAGCAAGCCCTATCCTATCCACCTCTTGTAGGTCCCCTCTTCCCTGGCCCTGATAGCTCAGGCCTAAGAGGGCTCATTGACTCACATTCCCATTGTCCCATGGTCCTGCAGCCTCCCACCCAGGCAATCACAGACCCTGGAATGGGATCATCCACCATCCATCTCATTGGTCGTGGGTCAGAAAATACTCTGCCAACATCTTGGAGAGGGACCTCGGCTCTTCCACTTACTACTTATTCACTTGGGCAAATAACTTCCTTTTAAAGCCTTAATTTCCTCATATGAAACCTCCCATCTTCCAGCTAGAGAGCCCAAAGCTGGATAAGAGCTCATTGTTGCCTTTGGGATGCATAGATAATAGCAGCAAGACAGATATATGATAAGACAATAGTCTGATAAGGCTCTGGAAGGGAAGTGCGTGAACCCAAAAGAGCACAAAGGAGGGAGCAATTAGGTAGTTAATAATGACAGCTACCGTTTATTGATTATCTATAATGTAATAGGCATTTTTGTTATGAATTCATCCAATCCTTAGGTTGAAGCTTTTAAGAAGATGTTATTATCCTCCTACTAAGATAAGAAAGGATAGGCTTAGAGAAGTAAAATAACTCTTTCAAGGCTACAGCCAAAAATTCCTTAGGATTTTCATCACCCCTTTTCTTCTTATACTCGTAATACGGTCTCATCCACTACCTCCTCCAGGGGTGTCTAGGTCAGCCTCAGTTTCCTCATTTATCCATAGAATAGTTAGTATGAAGTAATCTCCCTGTGGCCTCCATTTTCTCATCTGTAAAATGGGCATAATAATAAAACCTTTCACAAAGTGTTGCATTAAAAATCTAAAGAAGTTAATATAAGAAAAGCATTTGGGGCAGTGCCTAGCACAGAGTCAGGGCTATATGGTGATATATTCTTCTTAGAATTATTATTTTTATTATATAAATATAATATTATTATATTTATCGCCAAGGACACCATCTTTC
Organism: Pteropus vampyrus; assembly: GCF_000151845.1. NCBI lineage: Eukaryota > Metazoa > Chordata > Mammalia > Chiroptera > Pteropodidae > Pteropus > Pteropus vampyrus. Next base: position 13,165,931 of record NW_011888817.1, read on the forward strand.
CATGGGCCCATGGACTACCTTGGGCTCAGGAAGGAGCCCATCATCTATTTTTAACAAATGATACAGACAAGAGTCTCCTACACTGAACAAGCTCTGTCTCAGTTGAAGTCTCTCCAGCCCCCTCCCACATAACCAGCTCTTCCCCAGCCCACCTTGGTCAGGCCTCTCATGCACCCTCATTTCCACTATCGCTGGGGGGCTCCAGCCTTACAAACCAAGAAAAGAGAAGCCAGAAGGTCCTAGGAGAGGCCAGGGGAAGAAAGGGAAGGGTCGTCTTCCTGTGGAGGTCCAAGGGAATGGTGAAAGGTGTACTGGCAATTTATCTTCAAAAATCCTTCTGCTTCCAGCAGTGCCAGATGTTGGCAGCCCGATCTCTGGCCAGCCGGGAGACTTATGTTAGGAACTGCCCATTCCTCGTGAATTTCAATGAGGTGCCCTTTCTGTGAGGAAAAGAAAAGTCATCATTTAAAAGACGAAGGCTGCTTTTGCTTGGCAAGATAGCATGATAGAGCAAATGCTGCCTTGGGGGACAGGAAGAGAAGGCTGAGGGTCTCCACCCACTGCAAGTTACATGCAGTACATGTCAACAAGATCCCTGCTCTGTGTCTTATCTTGGGTTGGGTGCTAGGATACAGAAGAGCATCAGACATTGTCCCACAAATAAACAGGCCGCTACTACCCAGAATCAAAGATAACCAGGAGAGCGTGCACAGTGAGCTCAACAGGGAGAGGGCAATGGAATCACAAACCCGGGTGGGACAGAGAGGGTTTCACAGAGCAGAGAGCGTTTGAGAGGGGTCTTGAAAGAACAGGAGGAATTCACCAGGCAGAGATAAGGGCTGGGGGTTTGGGGAAGCCCAGAATATCAGAAAATGCTGTGTTGTAAGAACTTTGCAAGAAGAACTTGTTAGTGCAGGGGAATGGTGAGAAGTGGAAAAGAGGTTGAGGCCAGGCTGTAAATGGTTATATATGCCATGGTTAAAAAAAAAAAAAAAAAAAAATGTGGATTTCCTGTTTTTTACACTTCTGTGTAAAAATGCAAGAATATAAAAATTGTAAGAACGAGGACATTCTTGACATTTCTAGATTAGAGGTCATGAGAGTCTGACTTGAGGTCCCTGAAGTGACTCTAGGGAAAAACAAAGGATATCGAAGGCGTTTTAGCTGAGGAATGGGAGGATTAACATAAGGGAATACCTAAAGTCACCCTAACCAGATGAAGGAGGATTCCCCAAGACCAACGGAGGCCTGGAGTTCTAGGCCAGCTGGGTTGTGGGATCTGAGACCTTGGACTGGCAAGAGGTAGGCTTAGCGCCAAAGTGTTCAGCCCACATTCCCCTGCATCCAGGATAGCAAACATATTTCATCCTACATGCCAGCTCTGATGGATTGGTGGTGTCTACCTAAATTACTCTTTGAAAAGGATATAAGACCATATCTGGGCCAAATGGGAAAGAAAGCTCTGATTGATTAGCCACATCTGTCATGGGTGCTGGGTCGGGAGGGGTAGTACACGTGTCTCATACTTGTTTTCCCTGCACTACATACTAAGATTTCCTGCCAAGAATGATTGAGATGAGTCTTGGGTGCCTCTCTTGGTCAGCCCAGTGAACAGGGAGCAGTGGTGTACATGGGAGGAGACGGTTACAGTGGGAAGCCATGAGGCTGGCAACCTGTGATCTTTGGACCTCCAGTTAGTGGCATCTAGAGGAATGCCAGGCAGCATCTCCATCTCTGGGACTGGTCTCCAACATCTGGAATGGTACCTTAGAAACCTCTCCTGGAAAACCTATAGAATTCCCCAGATACTGATCAGCTTCTGGAGCATTAATAATGCCCAAGTGTTCAGAGGTCATGTCAAGAGGTTGTAAAAGCCATAACAAAAAAAAAGGGGGGGGGGAGTTCAGAAATTCTTTATCTAGGACACATGGATGAGCTCCAGAAGGACTGTAAACCCTTTGAAATCATGTGCAAATTGTTCTAAGTATGTATATTTTTCTCAAAAGAGTTCTTTAGTTTTTGTCAACCTCTCAAAGAGATCAATGCCCCCACAAAAGGTTCAAGATAAAGGAAAATGATGCTATCTATAGTCAAATAACCAGGGAGTTTGCGGAGCCAGAAAATACATACATACATACATACATACATACATACATACATACATACATACATA
>NW_011888817.1:13168153-13195731 GCF_000151845.1 Pteropus vampyrus
TTTGAGAGGGGTCTTGAAAGAACAGGAGGAATTCACCAGGCAGAGATAAGGGCTGGGGGTTTGGGGAAGCCCAGAATATCAGAAAATGCTGTGTTGTAAGAACTTTGCAAGAAGAACTTGTTAGTGCAGGGGAATGGTGAGAAGTGGAAAAGAGGTTGAGGCCAGGCTGTAAATGGTTATATATGCCATGGTTAAAAAAAAAAAAAAAAAAAAATGTGGATTTCCTGTTTTTTACACTTCTGTGTAAAAATGCAAGAATATAAAAATTGTAAGAACGAGGACATTCTTGACATTTCTAGATTAGAGGTCATGAGAGTCTGACTTGAGGTCCCTGAAGTGACTCTAGGGAAAAACAAAGGATATCGAAGGCGTTTTAGCTGAGGAATGGGAGGATTAACATAAGGGAATACCTAAAGTCACCCTAACCAGATGAAGGAGGATTCCCCAAGACCAACGGAGGCCTGGAGTTCTAGGCCAGCTGGGTTGTGGGATCTGAGACCTTGGACTGGCAAGAGGTAGGCTTAGCGCCAAAGTGTTCAGCCCACATTCCCCTGCATCCAGGATAGCAAACATATTTCATCCTACATGCCAGCTCTGATGGATTGGTGGTGTCTACCTAAATTACTCTTTGAAAAGGATATAAGACCATATCTGGGCCAAATGGGAAAGAAAGCTCTGATTGATTAGCCACATCTGTCATGGGTGCTGGGTCGGGAGGGGTAGTACACGTGTCTCATACTTGTTTTCCCTGCACTACATACTAAGATTTCCTGCCAAGAATGATTGAGATGAGTCTTGGGTGCCTCTCTTGGTCAGCCCAGTGAACAGGGAGCAGTGGTGTACATGGGAGGAGACGGTTACAGTGGGAAGCCATGAGGCTGGCAACCTGTGATCTTTGGACCTCCAGTTAGTGGCATCTAGAGGAATGCCAGGCAGCATCTCCATCTCTGGGACTGGTCTCCAACATCTGGAATGGTACCTTAGAAACCTCTCCTGGAAAACCTATAGAATTCCCCAGATACTGATCAGCTTCTGGAGCATTAATAATGCCCAAGTGTTCAGAGGTCATGTCAAGAGGTTGTAAAAGCCATAACAAAAAAAAAGGGGGGGGGGAGTTCAGAAATTCTTTATCTAGGACACATGGATGAGCTCCAGAAGGACTGTAAACCCTTTGAAATCATGTGCAAATTGTTCTAAGTATGTATATTTTTCTCAAAAGAGTTCTTTAGTTTTTGTCAACCTCTCAAAGAGATCAATGCCCCCACAAAAGGTTCAAGATAAAGGAAAATGATGCTATCTATAGTCAAATAACCAGGGAGTTTGCGGAGCCAGAAAATACATACATACATACATACATACATACATACATACATACATACATACATACAAACTTGTGTTGGGAGAACTGCTAGAATTAGCCATACTTGAAGACATTGTCCACCCCAGGAAGCTATGACAGGTTAAGAAGATGCTTTGGACATTATGTTAGGCATTTGGGTGGTGGAAGCCCTTGGAAATGATTAGGTTTAGGAAATTGAATCTGATAGGAGTCTTGGTCAAGGCTGGGAAATAGGATGCAAGGACCTGGGGTGGCAGCCCTAGCTCTTGGCCTGTGATACATGGAGCCGTGTCTCTTTTTTTCAGAGCACCTATGTCCACTTATGATTGATGTGTTAGTGTGTTGTCTATCAGATCCATACTGTCACCTGGCAGAATGCTAGGCACGTAGTAGATGTATTCGAAAAATATTTGTTGAATGAAAAGGTGGGTGGATAAATGGATGGGTGGACAGGTGGGCCAAGGCAAAACTAAATCAAATGCCTCGCCATTTTGGCATTTGGGAGACAATCTGGTATGGCAGCTCAGAGAACAGACTCTGGACTTAGTGTGCCAAGTCTGAATTTTAGCTCTGCTGCTTATTTAATGTATGACCTTAGGAGAAATATTTCAGCTCTCTATGCCTCAGTTTCCTCATCTGTAAAGCAGTGATAATAATAATCCCTATCTGATAGAGTTACTATAAAGATTAATTAGTTAATACACCTAAAGTACTTAGAATGATACCTGACACATAAGCACTAGATAGTAAATTTTAAAAGCTAAACAGATATGGAGAATCTAGGTGTAAAGCAAAGGATTGCAGAGAGTAGAAAGGGATTGAAAGCACAAAGTGGGAGGTGGTGGCTTCAATGTCCTCTTATAAGATGCCAGTGGCTCACTCTGATTTAGAGGAGTTCATGAAGGGTCCTGACCGGAGCTGGATAACGGTAATTTTTTAGAACACAGGGGTAAGAGCAAGGTTTGGGGAAGAAGAGCTGGTTTTTAGAGCTGACCGTGGGTGTCTACAGGTCTAGTGGGGGCACCTAGAGCCAGGAAAGAGATTTCAATCAGCTAAATTTTCCCAAGGAAAGTCAATTCTGCCCTTTGATGTAGGAAAATGGCGTGAGAAGGGACCCCCACTCGGAATCCTCCCCACCCGAGTGCTCCACATTCCAGCACACAGACTGCTGACCTCTGGCCTCTGCTGCTCCCTCCCCAATGCCTGAGTCTGCCAGAGTGACCCTCAAGGCAGCCCACAAGGCTCTTAAAAAACTTTACTCTTTGGCCTTTGGGACTGATTATGTAGAAAAGGAAATTCAATCCTTTTCAGACTGCCTCAGTGGATTCTTCAAGCCTGGAACATTTAGGTATCTCCAATCTTTTCAGGTTTAATGGTAAGAGAGAAGTAGCTAAGTGAATGGGAAAGGAAATTTGGGGACCTCAGGATACCAAGCTCTCTATGGAATGTCCCATACTCTGCTTCCCCAGGCCCATGTCCCACCAAAATACTAAGCACCAAATGCCTCCCTACCCACCACCATAAATAATAATAATAATGGTAACAAATACTCAAAATACAGACAGCCTTAGCTACCTCCTCCGCTTGTCTTGTCAATAGCAAAAAAAAAAAGCAATGCACCTTATGTAATGAATAATGACTCTGAACTCTAGGTCACATTCAATGCAGGCATAGCCATAGTAACTCCTACCCACGAGCCAAATTATGCTGAAATCCATTACAAATTAAAGACAGCATGTCTCCTTGAAAACGTTCGTGTCAACTGCCATTTTGTTTCAAGGTGGCAGAGTAAAGACATCATCACAGTGGCAATCTCGATCTTTTTGTTAGTCCCCAGATGTACCAAAATAAGTCCATTTCTTCTAAATTTATCAAAGCGTTGACAGACAGAAAAATGCAAGCTGTCAATTGAAACAGAGACCTCACTTCAGTTTTCAGAATAAATGCATTCTAAAGAAGCTCTATAGTAGAAATGGTGCTTAACTGAGACTCAAAAAGCCCAGATTACAGTTCTTGGTTTGGTTATCACTGGCCACCTGGATTTAGGAAGTTATTTGACCCCTCTGGGCCTCAAACATCTCATCTCCACCACAAGGAGCTTGGACCAGATGGTGTTATGCTGAGGAAAAAGTATAAAGTTTAATACCCTTGATTTGCCCCTATGCAAAGACTCTTAAGTGAGTCATCTTCTTCTGCTCTTCCTCCCTCTAGTTGTCGACTGCCAGTGTTGTGAGCTGATTGGTCCTTCTTCCTCCTGTGATTTGTTATAAATAAGTGAACAGGGCAGGGCGGGGCAAAGGAAGGGGCTGTCTGTGGCCCTCAGAGAGCTCATTAGTGGGAAAAGCGTCTCGACTTGTGACTTCTGATCTTCAGCCTTGATTCACTCAAGCAGTCACAAGTAAAAGGAGAGAAAAAAGAGGAGCTGGGAAAAAGTGTTAGTACAGGGCACTGGGGACTTGAGGGGGTGGGCGGCGTGACTGGCTGAGAAGAAGCAGAGTCCTTCCAACTCAGGGCAAACTTCAGTGGCCTCTCATGTAAAAACTGAGTTCCTGACTGGGCCCAGGCCCTGGAACTAAAACTATAGGGGCCCCAGAAGTTGACAAGGACCACCCACCAACAAACTGGACCCTTGAAGGATGTGAACACCTTCAGAGAACACCCCCAGGCAGGTCAATATCACAGGCATCCCTCCGGAAACAGAGCTTGAGAGCTGTTGGAGGGGCCTCTCAGAGATCAAGCTAAGAAGGGGGTTTTCGAACCTGAGAGCAGTGGTGGGGGCGGGGAGGGGAATGTTAAGTGAATCTGGGGATAAACGTCTACAGAGGGGTCCCACACCAGACCTCCTGCAGAGTTGTCCTGGTGGCCTCTGCCTGAGGCTGTCAGCCATGTCCCATTTGACTTTAGCCAGCTCCAAAGGCAGATGCCTGCCCAGCTCTGCTTCCTGCCTGATCACGACTCCCTCCAGCCTGCCTTAATTCATAGCTTCACTGCCCCGCACTGACACTTCAGCCAGCTGCCTTCCTGGAACCGTGCAGCTACTTACTTTAACTGCTGCCTAAGCATGTGGTTTGTTTACCCCAGCCTTTTCCAACCTGGCAGCCTCATTCTCCACCCAGTTCCTGAAAACACAGCTATAGGTGGTGAATAAGTCACAGGGAGAGGCATGGGACTTGGCCTGGCACCCAGAAGGATAGGCTACAAGATCCTCTACAACAGAACCACCCCTCCCCTCTCCCCACGCCCACCAGTGCACCCTAAGCAGACAACAGAGAAAGGCTTCCCTGACAGCACAAACCCATTCTCACACAGCAGCTGGCTAAGCGGGAGACCAGCCCAAGCGGAAATTCCCCGGGAGTCTCCCGATGGCTCCACCCCACCCCACTTTGCCCACAAATTCACTCTTTCAGCAATTTGGGAAAGCTTTGTCACCAGCAGCCATCAGGTGGCCAATTGTGGAACAGTGGGTCATAATTAAGACAGATGTGTGCCCCTCCTCTTTCCTATGTCCAAGCAAATGACCTTGAGCGAGTCACTGAATTTCTCTGAACCTCAGTTTTCCCATCAGGATTGTCACAAGGCCACCATGAGATAACGGACATGTAACCTACTTTGTAGGTTACAGAACACAGTGCAAGGGGCAGATACTGTGACTGTCCAAATCTTGTCCGGGCCTCCATATTACTCTGAGCCTTGTCAAGGAGGATCCTGGGAGCTAGTTGGGGAAGAACATACAAGTATTTCTGTGTTCTTATTTAATCCTGTGAGGCAGATAGTACAGTCACCATTCTACAGACGAGGATAAATTACTTGTTCAGGTCATGTGGCTTAGGTGTCACCAAGCCAGGATTTAAACCCAGTTCTGTGTGGCTTCAAAACCGGTGTATTTTAAACACTTCTCTAACCACATCCTTCCATCAGCACCAGACTTTTCTTCCAGAAATCCAGAGAAACAATCCCACCTCAAGGCCTCTGATCTCATCGGCCCCTCAGATCAGACCTCTGGGCTGTGCTTCTGTTCTGAGCCAGACCTCACCCCCAGTTGGCCAAACTGCCTGGTACTTGGCTTTATCCTAAGGTCCCCTGGAAGACACAGCCTTCCTCACCCTACCTGCACCCAGTCTCTTCCCTCGACAATCTCCCAGTACCCCATGCCCCAGCCACTTCCTTCCCACAAGCAAGGGTGCTGGAGATACAACATGTGCCCTTAGGCCGAAGGCTCTCCGACATTACGGTTCATAAGAATTACAAGGGAAATGCAAAGGTGCTTCCAGTGGCCTCAATGCCTGGACTCTCAGTCCTGCAGCCTTTTCCCTGGGCTGGAAACTGGAAACAATTATAAATCCCAAACATTACATCCCTGTGTAATTTTCCCTCCCTCCTCCCACCCCCCAACTTTACCGAGTTGAAAACTGAGGCCTAGAGAGAAAAGTGATTCCTTCTAAGTCAGACCATTGGTTAATAGTAGAGCCAGGACTACCATGTTACTGGTAGTAACTGTCTCTACCTTTAACCAGTGGTCTGACTGTCAGCCTGAAGCTGCTGACAGTCGAGCCAGCACACTGTCCTCGAGGCCCAGCTGGGGTGGTGACGGTGGGAGGTGAAGCCATGGCAGGCAGCCCCGCAGCCTTTGGGTCACTTAGCTCTGGGACCGTGGGACAGCTCATCGAGGACTGGGATTCACACTGATTTATGAGGTGACCCCACCAGAGGACTGCTGGGTCGGGATGCCATTTGTTACTTCCCCAAAGAGGGCTCCAAAATGATGATCACAGCACATGGCCCCAGCCCTCCCCCCCGCCCACACACACACACTCACACACAGAGTCTCTCATTAATAACTCCCAGGCCATCTGGTTCAACAGCCACCCAGGCTCCCAGGCCTGGGTGTCGTATGCAGGGGATGTGAAAAGAGGCAGTGCAGGGCTGGGTTCTTCTGCCAGGAGAATAGGAGTTTGTGCAATAAACAGAATTATACTTTAGAGAAAACACAGGTGCACCCCTACCAAAATCTGGAGAAGTATGGGACCTCCTTAGAGCTCAGTTCACTCAACATCAAAGGTTTACAGCAGTTTCCCAAACTTCCTGTGATGATGGAAATGATGTAGAAATGACATAAGATATCTGCTCTGTCCAGTACTCTAGCCACTGGCCACATGTGGCTATTGAACACTTGAATGTGGCTAATGGAACTGAGTAATTTATTTTATTTTAATAAATATTAAAAGGAGTTAAGGTATTTAACTCATTTAAATCTCACAAGAGACCTATGAGTAGGTATTATTGTTTTCCCCATTTATAGAATGAGAAAGCCGAGGCACAGAGAGGTCGAGTAATTTGTTTAAGGTCACACAGCTTGTAGGTGGTGGGGCTGAGAACTGAACCCAGGCAGTCTGGATCCAAAGTCTCTTCCAAAGCACTATACTAAGCCGCACCCTTGCTGGCATGCTACACACCTGACTCACAATCTGGTGCACACTGCAGTAGACACGCACGCATGTGTGTACATACACACAAGGTCTGAGCAAGGGGCCTGAGCAAGCACCAGGCTGAGAATGGAATCATATTTCTGCTCTGAAGGGAGACTCTGATTTGACCTTGTCAAAGCCCTGGTCTAATGAATAAAACATCAGCGGGTGGCATTTTGAGCCCTGACTCAGTGAAAAGGACGTAGGTTCTGAGTGATGGCGTGAGACAAGTCTGATGGGAGAAGCACAGTCCTTGCCCTGCAGCACCTTCCGGTCAGATGGAAGAGGCAGCGAAGCTACAGGGGTTTGAGTCGGAAATGTCATGAATCTGGAGGGAACTGTCCTATTGAACTGCCAGCTCCCTTACTCCATTTCAGTTGAGCCTAAGAAAGTCTTTGGGGTTCCTGGGAGCCCCAGGATAAACCCTTCCTGAGCCTCTCTGAAAACGAAGGTTTGGAGAAAGTGAAGCCTCTCAGGGTAGGGGAGCCCGCTAAAGCTAATTGGGAAAATGTATTAAGAACATGACTTACAAATGGCTCCGTGGTTCTCCACATCTCATTTGCATTGAGCTGTTGTTACCTTATTGATTATATTAAATTAGGAGATAGTCGCACTGTCTGCAATGCGATAATTATCATCATCAAACCAATTAGTATCAAATGGGATGTGGTCCCGTCGCTCCAGCTCTGCACTTGGCTATTTCCAACACCGTCAGCCTGGCCTTATGAAATAATTGTGTTTCTATTGAAACAGTGGCAATCAGCAGAAATCTTCCCAAGAGACTCACCTCTCTCTCCATGGCTTCGTGTCAGGATATCTTGTCACACAAGCACAAGCAAAATGATACAACTGGTATCTTTGGTAGTACAAGTCTCAAGGGGGGTGCTTTAAGGACAAACTGCACCGGGCTACAGAAAACTTTGATTAATTAGTCACAAAGTTTCAGTCACAGACATGTTCACACAATAACCCACGCACACAATCCACGTGTGCACGCTCTTATCATCCGTACTCCCTCACGACTAGAATATACACACAAAATGTTCAAACCCACTCACACACATACACATCTCATGAGCTTCATGAGCACACCCTCAGATAAACTCCAAGCAAAGGCACACAACAAATTCACACGTACTTACATTGACACAATGTCATCCACTGCCATTCCTTCTGCACAAGCCAACACCTAGCACACTCATGTACAGCCACATACACAATTGTTCACCAACACATGCAAGCAAGTAAGCAAACTCAGGATACAGATTCACACACACAGACACACCAGCATACGCTCAATGATTTATCACAGGCACACACAGGCACACACCTCACAACACACTCATGGGCACATACCACTTTTAGAGACCTTCTAGTTGGAATCCAGGGGCCTGGCAGAAGGACTCCTAAGACCATTTCTCATGGCTTTTGGGCACAGAAACCTCATCCCTGGTCCTCACTGACCCCGAGTTCTAGCACATTTATACTCTCAATGGTGTGATCTGACTCCTCATCCAAGGTCACTATCAGCATTGTGGTTCTCCCTCGTCATGATTGGGGAGGGGGGCAAGTGAGCAGAGGAGGGCAGAAAACCAGATGCTCTGAGTTTTTCTATGAAGAGGGAGCCTCTAGAGAGAAGCATCACTACTGAGTTGTTTTTTTGTTTTGTTTTGTTTTGTTTGCATCGGCGTCGGTTCATTTGCTGACAGTTTTAACCCGGTCACCATTTATTGAGCACATATCCTATGCCCGTCACAAGGCTATCCCTTCATTTATGCAATAACTATTCCTGCGTGCCTCCTGTGGGCTGGGTGCTAGAGATTCTGCAGTGAGCAAAGATAGTCCCTGTGCTTGTGACACTTAATAGTCTAGAAGAGACATAATAAACTAATAAACAACTACATACTTAAAATGTCGAGAACTGTGAATAAAAACAAAGCGAAGAGGATAGAGTATGGGGTGCTGTTTTAGATAAGGGGATCATAAAAGACCTCCTGGTGAGGCGACATTTGAACAGAGACCTGTCAGAAGGAGGGTCAAGCACTGAAAATATTTGGAAGGAAAGTGGGCCAAGCAGAGGGAACAGCCAGTGCAAAAGGCCTGCAGCAGAGGCATGGGTGGCACTCCTCGGATCGGCAAAGCAACCAGGAGCAGCAAAGCAACCAGCACAGCTGGAACAGGAAGCAAGAGGGAGCAGAGAGGTGTTGACTACTTCAGGTGCATCATCTCACTTAACCCTTGTGGCTCTGTAGACTAGGATTATTATCATCTCCAATTCATAGATGAGAAAACTGAGGCTCAGAGAGGTAATGTGACAGTACCAAGTCACACAGCTCTGAAGATACTGAGCAGAGATACCCACTCAGGTCTTTCTATTCTAGGGCTGCTTCTTAACCCCAGGCCCTTTCTTGCCCTCAGGCTCCCTTCTCTCTGCCAAGCTGTGCCCAGGTCTGTTAACATAGAAGCGTGCTATAGCTCATTCACCATGGTCATCAAAGTCACAACTGATCTATTAATTCATAGCTCGAGTTTTCATTACACACATTATTACAATGCCCATGATTACAGTCGTTAGCAGAGCTTACAACTGCAAATACCATTAATAACTCATAGCTCTTTCCATCATCACTAATGGGCCCTTTCCAGGGTCCCTCACACAGAGCCAGGGAGAGACTCTGATGGGTGCTAAGAAGCCTCTAAATCTTCTGCTGTCTGCCTCCAGCTACCTCCAGCTGTCCCCTTTATTCATCCCAAGGAGCCAGCCACAGCTCCACCCACTCTGGAACGCTCCTCTCCCACGTAGGATCTGTTGCCTTGATTCACTTGCTTCTTTCTGCTTTAGAGGAAGAAAAGGCAAACAGAACGTTGTTTTCACCATTCAAGTTCCAGTAGTGGGCAAGAAGGAAGGAAACCCTCCAAACAAAAGAGACGGCAGAGGTTCAAGGCTTCACCAGAATCCCTGCCAAAACTAGGCTGAAAGAAGATACAAAAATAAGAAAATAGTTTTGTGTCTAGATCTACGAAACAATCCTGTGAGATAAAAATCATTATGTGCAGTCTACAGATGAAGAAGCTGCAGCTCAGAGACAGCAAGCCACTTGCCTGAGGTCACACAGCTAGTAAGTGGCAGAGTTGGAATTTGAACCCAAGTTGATCTGGCATCACAGGCTGTGGTCTTACCTGAGTTGCCCAGATCAGGGAGGCACAGGAGGGATTAAGGAGGGTCATGGCATGTCCAGCCAACTGTCCTGTGCGTCTCTCCCTGCAGGTGCCTGTGGGAAGAATGAGAGCATGAAGGTACAAAGGGAATTAGGAGGAGGGAGGGAAGGGAAGGGAATTGAGAGGAGAGGATTAGGGGAGAAAACAAAGGGAGAGTTAAAGGGGAGGAGGAAGAAATAAGGAGGTAAAGAAGGAGGAGGCTACCTGTCCACATACCCGCCACCCTCATCCTCACCCCTACTCCATCCTTTGTACGTAACATGCATTTGCCACACTGAGGTAAGATCCTTAGTTCGTATCTCGATATATGGCAGGAATTAGTCCAGTTCACAGGAGCAGAAGCTGAGGTCCACTGTGTTCCAGGTGCTGCATGGACATTATCTCATTTTCATCTTCAGAGCCGCTTCGTTCACGAAGGCTCAGTAAGCGTTCACTTAACGCTAGTAAGTGAGCAGCGCCACCAGATGACTGCCGTCTCCACACTCAGGAGCTTTCCCATCTCTGCACCTTTGCCTACAATGTCATCCCCTTCCAACCTCACTGTCTGAGAAACTCCCATTCACCCTTCAGGACTCAGCTCAAACGTCACCACCTCTATGAAGCCCTCCACATGACTCTCACAGGCAATATTAGCTGAGGAATACAGCAGTGTATAAAAAGTTCCTTTTCTCCCCCTCCCTGCCTTCTATCTCATCTCTCTGAGGTCACAACAGATGGTGCATATCATTTCATATAATTTTCTAGGCCCATACAAACACAAAAATATACATATAGGGGCTTTTTTTTTCCTTTTATTTCTTTCTATTTATTAAAAATAGGATTCACATTACTCAAAACATGCTTTGTTCACTCACTATATCATGGACGACCTCCCGGTCAGTGCACGTGGACAGAACCCCTCTCCTCATGCCTGTGTAGCCGTCCACGACATGGCTGAGCCAGAGCTTTCACCGTTTCCCTCTTGATGAATGTTCGGTTGGTTCACCTTTACCGTTACAAACAGTGCTGTAATGAATGTGTTTGTACATGAGTCTACGTTCTGATGCTTTTATTCCCATAGGATGGATTCCCAAAAGAGAGATTTGTGAATCGGAGGGTATGCAGATTGTAAATTTTCATCGCTACTGATGATTTTGCTCCCTAACACAGCCATTTTCAGTCCCAGTGATGTACACAAGAGCCCTCTTCCCACACCGTGGCCAGATCTGGACATCATCTGTCCTTTATTCTTGCCAATAGACAATAGCACCTACCTCATAGAACCGTTGTAAGGTTTAAATGAAGTTCAGATGTATTATATGGTGTCTAGCACATAAGTCCTTAATAAATATCAGTCATTTATATAACTGTGATGTCACCTTGCTATCATATATCTAAGGAAAGCCTAGACTACTGATAACTTCCAGGTTCAGGAGATTGTATTTTTTTAAGTAAGCTTGTATTCCAATCCAGCCTTTCTCTACCAGCTGTGTGGCTCTCAGCTAGTCATGTAACTTCTCAGAGTCTCAGCTCTTTCATCTGTAAAATGGGGATGATGAGCTCTGCACATTCTCCTTCACAAGGAAATAACAGAGCTTGAGTGAAATCATGAATGTGAAGTCGTCTTTAAGACTTCTTTTGTGAGTTCCACTGAGGACCAGGCACAACCTCTGAGGGTCCTCAACCCTTCAACCAGGCATCCATACTTCAAGAATCCTTGAGGACAAGGCAAATACATGGATATGGGTGTCTCATCCTATCCACAAATGCCCCCTAACCCAGAAGTTATTGCTAACTGCTTGAAATTTCACCATTAGAGAACCATGCCTTCCTGCAACGTGCCCTGGGGGACCAAGTCCACTCCCACAACTTCAAACATTGCTTACCAAACTTTTCGACTGGCTCTGTGTGCCAGTCACCGTGCCTGGCACACATGAAACCTCATGATCAATTCTATGCTTTACGCCATAGAAGGCCACCTCTCTAGCTCTGACTTCTGTCCAAGCTTCTGACCCATATTCCCATCTGTCTACTAGAAATCTTGCCCTCGGTGTCTCACAGGCACCTGAAACTCAGCACACCCCAAAGTGAACTTCTCAGCCCCCTCCATAAACCTGCCCCTCCTTCCTCCTGCTTCCCTATCTCCAGGTCTGGCCTCCCAATCCTCCAGCTCACAACACCAGAAGCATCAGCACTCACCAGAGAAAGGAGGGTCCCGCTCCCTCACCACCTGCGACCCACCAGTTACAAAGCCTTATGAATTCAGCTGCCTTCTCCATCTCCCCATCCAGGGCCTTGGGTGAGGTGAGTGAGAAAATATTTAGGGGGCACCCTCAGGTCCCTGCAAGTGCTGACACTGAGAGTGAGCACCTCCTTAAATCTAGCACCCCAGGAACCTCACTTGCCCACCCTATCCCGGCAGGCCCTGCCCTCTAAATCAGGCCAGCTCAGCTCATCATCTCACTGCGGTAAGGCAGAAGCCAATCACCTGGCCTCCATGCCACCCTTCTCCACCTTCAATTATCCTCTTCCCTGCAACCGGATTAATCTTCCCAAGTCCCAGCTTTGATCATATCGCATCCTCAAGAACCTTTCAGGACCTTCACTATCACCTACTGAATTGTATTCTCACAGGACAAGTCAGCCGCTATGCAACTAACTTCTGTTTGAATCTACTCTGTCGAAGGCATCCAGCTCAGAGCTGACATCTAATTGGACCACAAATGATCACATGACACCAGAGGAGCTCATCTGTAGGCTACTTAATAGCCTTTCACATGGTCTGACACCAAAGGCTCTACAAAAAGGCAATGACCATCAGCTGAGCCAATCAGATTTTTTTCTCTCGGGAGTTGGAACTAGAAGAAAAAAGAGAAGAACTGGCTAATTGATAAAAGGCCAGAAAAAAAGCAGACACAAAGAATTGAACCTAAGTCACATTAATAGACTTAATAAACTCCTTCCTGTTGTGGAGGTCCTGGTGCCATCTTAAATTCAGTCTGTCCCAGTTTCCCAGACCTATGACAGCCCCTCTCGGAGTTTCATGAGAGTGCCCTTATATGATGCCAGTAGGGTCTTGCGTGAGCCAGCTTAAGTGGGTCTCTGATCCATAAAACCAAAACATTCAAAGCTCTTTGCAATATAGCTCTGCTTAGAACTTTAGCTGCAAATAAAATAATTAATTAATTGATTAATTAATTAATTTAAAAAACTAAAAACCTCCAGTTGTCATGCTTGGGGTTTTTATTACCAAGATCCAGGGAATTTCATGGAAGAGGACTGGTGGCATGAGGCCACCAGGAATCAGTCAGTCCTTTATCTCTGTCTGTCTGCAGTCTATTTAGTCACTGGGTAAAACCTACCCATTCCCAACTTCCCAGTTAGAGATTCTAACCCTGCCCTGTCCCAGTCCTAGCTCTAAATTTCCAGAAAAGAGAATCTGATCGACCCCATTTGGGTCAGGTATCCAGTCAGCCATGAACTGGTAAACCAGCTCATGGGAGAGACACATGGCCCCTAAGCCTTTGAATTCTTCTTCTAGATTAATCATTTCCCTCTCCTAGTTTATCCCCACCAATGGCTGTGTCCTCAGTGAGGATGAGGTTCTGAGATGAGAACCAGTAGGGGGACCTTGTGTTTCCTGACCTGGCACTGGGTGAAGGAGGCTGTATCCCACCAAAAGTCTGGGCAGGAGACAGCTATCTAGAGAGAGATGGAAACCCCATCTCTTACCACACTGCCTGAGCTTGGCCGTGACACTCACACACCCACAGGAAAAGGGGCATCTGATGCTTCTGTGTGGTTCCAAAAAGCTGGAGACATCTCACACCCACAAATAATAATCATGATTTTCTGTAATTATTATTTGTGTGTTTTGCATAATTGTCATAATTATTATCATCAGCTCATCAGCCTCCCATCCCAGTGTGCTCTATTCCTGTCCTAAGCCCTGAAACATGATCACACGAGGTGCCCTTTCCTGCCTCTGACTTCCTCTCGAGAGCTGGTTCTTAGGAAGCCCTTCAGAAAATGGAATGGGACTCTTGAGACACCGTCTGCATTGTCTGTCCTTCCAGAATATTTCTGGGCCTCGATGTTAACTGAGAGGAGACGGAGGGAAACGAAAGAGGAGCTCACTTGCTCACTCTCTCTAGCACGAGAAGTAATGCCTCCCTGCGCCCCTCCGACCAGGGGTGTGCTGGAGCCAGCTGCCACAAGCCCCGGAGTTCAAACGACTAGCATCTCATCCCAGGCCCACATCCAACGTGTGATATCACATCCGTCGCTTGAACTCAGTCATGAAGGGAGTGTTTACATCACAGAAATTGGCAAAGGGGCTTTTTTTCCAGAGAGTTAGATGTTAAACATTTATCAGCACACCCTCAAACCCACCTTCCACACTACAGACAGGATTTTCTTTTAAGACAGAAATATAACACGGTCACTGTACTTCATCAGCTCCGTTACCCATCATGGAAGTCCAAACTCTTCAACGTAAGGCCTCCTATAAAGCCTTGCATGAGCCAGCCCTAGCCCACGCCTCTGGCGTCCATCCTCACCATCTTCCCATGTCCTTCCAGATGTCTCTGTGCCCCCAGAAAAGTCATCTCCAGGCCCCACTCTCTGGCCTCCAGTCTCCACCACACACCATCCCTGCCTGAAACATGCTCTCCACCTGCAGCCTTCTCCTCTTCCTCCCGCAGTCTGGGCTTCGACACCACGTCCTTCTGGGAGGCCTCATTGACCCCAGCCTGCCTCAGAACCCCTTGTTTGATGCTCCCCACGCCCCATTCTCATAGAAGCACATATTTGATCATATGTCTGCCTATCTGCAGCCTCACTAAACCACAGGTAGAAGTCAAGTCTAATTTGCTCACTCTTTTACCTTTAGCATATGGCACAGAGTCCAGCCATGTTGAATTGAATAGAAGAGACACCACTTCCCAAGACAGGCTGTGGTCCGTGCCCTCACGGAACCCAGACAAAGTGCTCTGGGAGGTCAGAGAGAGCAAGATGCTTCTGACAGATAAGTCAGCACAGGCATCATGGACATGTCCCCACGGAGAAATGTCAGGTAGGGCAGCGCAACTGGCTTCTTCTCAGAGACAGCGCTGGCGCCAACGCTCCGCTTCCTGTCCACTCTGTCCTCTCCGTGGAGCACCCTCTCTAATGCCCCGCTAGCTCTCCCTGCTTGGTCTACAGCTTCGCAATAGTTTGGGTAAAGGAACTCCCACCTCCAGCGCACGTGTGTGCTCACACGCACATGCACGCGCACACACACACACACACACACGCACGCACACACACACACACCCCTCTCTAACTTAGCCCCAAAGTGATTGAGGCTGAATTTCCCAGATTCCTTTTGGAAAAAAATGGGACCTCAATGTTAGATAGTGAAATTGGTTTGCAAAGGGGGAAACGTGGTATTTCTTGCACACTTAAGTATGCAGACTGAGATTCTTATATCAGAGCTAACACATATTGAAAATTGTCAAGAAGCGGAACAAAAACCAGCAGAGCTAAATTAAATAATAAAAAATAAGCAAAACAAAACCTGAGTGTTTTAACGTGCCAAGCAAGGGTTCGTACACCAGAGAACGTATTCGCCAAGCAGTTTGCTGAAGAAAAATTCAGGGTTTTCTATGCCAGAAAAGGGGGAGGCAGCTGACGGTGGCTCTGTTACTTCAGGGTGAAAATAGCACTCCACCGAGGACTGGCTCACAGGTCGAGAAAATCTCCAGCTTGGTCCAGTAAGGATCTGGCATATGTCACACGGTGACAACAGCCTTCTCCTAGGCAAATGCTGTTAAAAGTGGGCATTGTCCTGGAGTGGTGCTAACACTTACTGCACACTTACTGTGTTCCAAAGGCTGAGCATCCTTCTGCAGGAGCGGCAGCGGCTAAGAGTTCAGGCTCAGGTGCCAGACCACCTGCATCCAACCCCCAATTTAAGATCTTGAGTAAGTCAAGAACTCGGTTTCCTCTTCTAAAAACTGGGAATGATGATAGTATCTAAGACACAGGGTTGTTACGAGGATTTAATGTGTTATTATTATTATAGGTACGGCCCTGAGAGCAGTACTTGGCAGACAGACTCTTCTAAGTGTTGATTGTTGTTACTATTATGTCATTTAATCTTGTCATCAAGAGGGAGATACCATTGTTATCTCCATTTTACAAGGTGAAGCACCAGGACTTGCTCATTATCCTGCCTTCGCTGCTGCGCCCAGGGTCTAAGTTTTGGTAGTGCGGTGCCAAAGCTCTCTCATCGTGACTGTTATTCCATGTTGATTGCTGTGGAGACATCCACTGTCCCAGCCCCAGGGTTCCTTCAGCTCCCCGACACTTGGCAAGGCCGGGAGCCACACAGTCCCCTGGAGGCCCTACCTCTTCAAGGTCCTGCCAGGGAACAGACATAATCCCCCTCGCCTGGGTGACCCCAGACTTACCTCACCTCCCAGTCTCTTGCCGTAAAGATTCTCCCTTTAGTCTAGTCAGAAGGAATTCCTCCCACTCTTCAATTTTCTCTCCCCTCACCCACCAGGACACCCAACTTAATCCCCTGGAGAGGCTCCAGCTCAAGGGAAACAAAACCCCAACAGAGAAGTGTCTTTCAGATGTCTCCTCCTTCCTAGTCACAAACCACAAACCTGCCCAGAGGTGAGGAAGCTCAGGCCGGCTGCCTGCCTGAATGGAGGAGAGAGAGAGAAACTGTCGCTATCTCCCATCGTCACCCCCACCAGAGTATGAGTGGACACTAGAATCCTGCCCAGGGTTGCAATCTGGTTCTGAGGTACCAGGCTGACCCAGGAACATCCCTGAGATAGCCCCATGGGGGCCACGGTTTGGTGGGGACATACACCCCAGCTGACTATTACTACACAGAGTGGGGAGCCTTGATGGTGTTTGAAGTTATCACTGAATAAGGAGCTAATTCTGCATAAAAAGGGCAGAGGAGGCTTCAGGGGAGGAGAGTGGTGAGCTTGGCCAGGCTGGGAGGGCGGGGCACACCACCCAGAGGGGCAAGAGGCCCAGGAGAGGGAATATCTGTAGGCTTGACCTTGCATTAGTATCCAAGGAAATGGTCCAAAGCATGGTGGGAAATAGAGGGGCGGGGGGTTAAGGTAGAAAGACAAATAAGGGTCAGTTGTCAGGGTCCTGGGCTGCTAGGCTAAGGAACTTGGCCTTCATCCTATAGGCAGCAAGGGGTCACTGAAAGGTTTGAAGTAAGGAGGAATGTACCCAGATTTGAGTTTCAGAAAAAAAAAACATTCTGGCTGCAGTGTGAGGAATGGATTGGGGGAGATGGGGAGGCAAGAAAGCCAGACAAGAAGCTATTGCAATAGTTCCAATGATGGTGGCCTGGGATAGGGGCAGGGGGAGATGAGAGAGAAGACTCCAGGTGGGTGGATTTGGGCCAGGGCAAAGTTCCTACGCAAACTGCCACCGACTGTCCCTCCTTCCTAAAGGACTATTTCCTTTAAGCCCTTATACAGGACCCTGGTGACCCCCCCCCCAAGGGCATTATGGTCCCGGCAGCAGCAGGATGGAACACCCCACTCTGCCATCTTTAGCTACAGCCCGAGGCTGAGGAGGGACCCTGGGGAAGCCTACCCAAGGCTGGGCCAGCTCTAAAGCTAGATCAGAGGGGCTAAGAACTTGAACCTGTTCTCAGGAACCCCATCTATAGACACACACACACACACACACACACACACACACACACACACAGAGTACACTACACAGCCCCACACATAAAGGCACTCCCAATTCACACAATGCAATGGAGAGCACACACCACACACACATAGTACCTACCTCACCTGCACAACCCATCCATTCAGCGCCAAGACCCACTATTTACTCTCCCACCTCTATCCCCCCGCAGATGAGCACCACCCACTTGAAACCCGTTCTCAAGTACACCTAGACATCATATGTTCAGTCTATCACACACCCCTCCCAGACTCACACCTCGCACAATGTGCATGCAAACATCAAATATGCCACAAACACATACAAACCCAGTACACACCACCTACCCTCACACAGACAAGCCCGGCCTGCCCCACCACACACATACCAGCAGATAATCCTACACCACCCAACCCAAGGCTAAGTGAGGTCAAGGGGGTGAGTGGAGTCCCACTCACCTACGCCCCTAAAGCTGTGTGTCCATGAAACTGGGCGACCTGAATGAGGATCCTTTTTCTAATTCACAAAAAGTCAGCATTTGTTTAGGTTAAATGTGGCCTTGCAGAGCTGGCTGAAATTCTCAAACCAAATAAAGCCTGATAGAGCCCTGTCTATGGGAACAAACTTTGTAATCACATCTAAGTTATCTTCGTCCTTACAGTGAGTGACAGTGCACCTCTAATTATAAATGACAGGAAAACTCTGATGTCAAAGGCAACTCTAGATAAATTAAAACGTATGCTATGCTTGGTGCATGCAATAAATCCCATTTTTTTTACCATAAGCAGATCACCATTTTACCAATAGAATATCACTTTTACACTCCCTCAAAAAGAATGTTGAAGAGATACATGCGGAATATTGATATAAAGTGGTGTCAAATAATTGGCCTGCGTGGGAGGGCCTCATGTCTCCATCGGGCCCTGCTTAGCTCATTTCGTCCTATGGTTTTTCCAAGAGGGTGGCCAGGGAGAGGCAGTGGACCTAACACTCTCAGTGGGCACACGGTGCCTGCTCCTGGCTTCAGCAGCTCTTAAGAGGCTCTTGCCAGCAAGACCGGCTGCTCACCTGGAGGCCAACGGAAGACGCTGTGCCTGGAGGGGCTGCAGAGGGTTTTTCTAAGCCCACGCTTGACTCTAGCCACACAGAACTTGCTTGTATGTGGTCTTTGGGGAGGCTGCACGGGAGCAGCATATCAATCAGACTGGAAGGAGAAAGAGAAAGAAAAATACCTTCGAATAGCAGAGCTTCAAATCCATCACTGGTTCCTAAAGACCCAAGAACATGAGCACACACAGGCCAACCCTGAGACAGCCGCACGTGTGAGACACGGGGACACAGAGACACACTTGTGTGTGCAAAGACACACGTGTCCTCAGAGACCCATGTGCAGGCACAGAGGCAGTTCACAGCAGCAGGCATAGAGTGACACTCACAGGAACTGTTACACACATGTAAGCACAGAGGTGAAAGCACACATGTCTGTGCAGACAGAACATGCCCAGATGTCCTTGTATGTTCCCAGAGGGACACGTTTCCATGCACATAGATACCCAGCACCCTCACCCAAGAATGCACCCATATGCAACACTACAGCCACTCTGAACTCCCCATCCTGGGCCAGGTGGGAGCAGGTATCTCCTTGTAGTGTGCCCTGCTCACCACCTTCTCTCAGCCTCAAGATGTCAAGAGCCAAGGTCCCTCGGACCCACTCCTGTGGTCACCGAAATGTAAATGATGAAAACCTACCCCCAGGAGGGCAAAAGAGGGCCCTGACATTTGTTATCATTCTCAAATCCCTGCCACCAAGCAATTCAGTGTGCCTTAGAACCACAAGGGGGGGCGGGGTTTAAATTACTGCCTGGGCCTCACCCACGCAGACTCTGATTCATTTGATCTGGGAAGGGCACCAGGCATGGGAATGTTTTAACACTCCCCAGGTGATTCCAACAGGCTTCCAGGGCTGAAAATTCCTGGAGCAATTCATCTGGCTTCTAGGGTTCTGCAGGAAGGCCCTTGTTCTGCAGGACTGCCCCAATCGACGAGATCCTGAGGGTGTAAAGGTGTCCTTCCCCCTGCCTTTCAACTCACTCAGGAAACCCTTGACACCCTGGATCTGACCCCCTACCCCCATGGACCCCGAGTGCCAGTAGGGCAGAGCAGAGCCGGTGGAGGGGCACCCATCCGCGCACTGCTGCTGCCCCCTGCTGGACAGAGCTGGCGGAGCACAGCTGCCTTGGTAACCGGCTTCTCTCTCCACCAGAGCTAACCTCACGCTGATATAGGGGGAGCCAAGGGAGCAAGATCCTAAAGAGAAGTCCCCCAAACCTCTCCAAGAGGCCCCAAACCCTCAGATCTACACCTCCTGCTATGGCCCCGCCACCTCTCTAGTCCCGGCCACCTCGAGCCTGGGTGATCCCTGAGGTCCCTTCCTTTGCTCAGTGGTAGCCAGTAATGCCAATGACCTGGGCTGGCCATGGCAGCCAGGACTACAGAGATGAATGAGGAAGGGGACCAGCCAAGGAGGTGCCTCCAGTCCTCTCTCACACCCATCCATCCTCCAACAGCTGCCCAAGCCACCGCCTTCAAGCCTATGGTATCCTCACCCACTCCACACCCCTGGTTCTCCGACTACCTTTAGGATAAAAGCCAGGCTCCTGAACATGGCTGACCAAGCCCCTCAAAGCCTAGCTTCTGCTGGTCTGTCTCCCTGGAAGGCCTTCACCCTGGGGCTTCCTGGCCAACTCTTACTCTCTTCCACATTCTGCCCATGCCGCCTCCTCTGGGAAGCCTTCCCTGACCTCCTCACCCTACCACTCCCCACATCCATTAGTTGCTTCCTCCTCTTTTTCCTGAACATCGCACACCTGCCTCTTATAATAATTCTGTTAACATGTCTGCCTCCCCCTCCTCCACCGCAGTGGGGCTCCCCAAGGGCAGGGACCAGGGGCCTGGGGCTAGAAAAGTTTTGTAGAATGAGTGAAGCCTTCTCCAACCTACCTGTCCATCAAAGCTCCTCCCCCTCTTCTCCACCACATGGACAGGCTGAGCCCCCCACTCAGAGGAGCGACCCCTAAAGCAAGAAGAGAAGAATAAGAATCCTAACGCTAGCAAAACACTTATTTAACAAGTGCTAGGAGTATTCGGTTCCAAGTGCTATACATCTATTAATTCATTTCACCCTCATTTTATGCATTATCTCATTTTATAGATGAGGAAACTAAGGCACAGAGAGGGCAAACAACTTGCCCAGACACACGGCTGGGCAGTCTGGAGCTGGGATTCAGCCCAGGGGTCGGCTCCAGAGGCCACATTGTTCACCACACTCCCCTCTCAAGAGAAGAGACATTGGCACCTCCTGTGGGACATTGGGAGGGTCTTCCCAGGAGAGGCCAGGCCCAAATTCTCTCTCCTGCCTGCAGTTCTAGGGCTGTGGCTTCTTTCACTTCCTTCGTAATTTTTCTGACAAGAACAGATGCCACTGCAGCTGACAACCAGCCTGTCTGTGTAAACGGGAAGGCGGATCCAGCTCCTCGTTTGTCTCTAAGAAAATAGAACTGGACAAGAAGGCAGCTGAGTTTTGAGAGACCCGAAGGCTCTGGGGGTGGTGGCAGGAGCAGGCAGGCTCCCGACAGGCAGGGAATGGGTGCAAAGACAGGATGGTTTTGAGATGCCCACAGACCCTCGGGACCAGCCCCTGCCTCTGATCCTTCCTCCCTCGCTCCTCCCTCCCCCCTTTATTCCTTCCCTCCATCCAGACTTGGTAAACAACTGTCACGTGCTGGGCCTGTACTGGCAACTAGGAACACAAGGACAGCATGGTCATTATTGTCCTCAAGGAGGCCAGTCTGAGAAACCAGCAGGGACAGAGCATCAAATCTTGGCATGGGGAGTGCAAGCAAGTCTCGATAAAGCAAGACAGCAAAGCCCAGCTGCCTGGGTTTTCATCAGCCTCCACCCATTCCGAGCTGTGTGAACTGCACGAGGTCCTTAAGTTTCACATCTGTAAAATGGAATGCTAACAACACCTGCTTCACTGGGTGTCAGAAGAATTAAATGAGTTCACACACATATCACACTTTAGAGCAATGCCTGGCACATAGCAAGCGCCTTCTCCTCACATCCAGCATCCCACATAGCGGCTCCTCACCACACCCCAGAAGCCTCTCTGCTCCTCTGTTGTTCCTCACACCCCCTCACAATCCAGAAGTACCCCTAACTACCATCCCTCCTGTCGCAAGGCCCTTCATCTACAGCAGATATTTGTGTGCACTATGTGTAATGCGCTCCTCTGCCTAAGCCCATCACGGCAGGATCCCGGTGACTCTGAGCCCCTGGTCTTGGGAGAGGGTATGAGTCCTGTTTAGGGTGAAACAGCTTCCTGTCCGACTAGGTCTGTCTGCCTCTCCAACCTCTCAGGCCTGGGGTGGTAAGTGGCACCCCTGACTACAGAAAGCTGCCTTCTCAGCTGGATGTTTCCTCCTGAAAGCTGACCTCAGGCTTTCCAGCTGCAGTGCCAAAGGTCATGTTCTGGCAGAGCAGAGGGGCTGCTGGGGCAATCTGCAGAGGACACCACCTCACCCTCAGCTGAGCCACAGCCCTGCAGCCCACGGTCCCAGGGAGCAGAGTAACAAGGAAGACGAGTTGGGGCACACCTTTGGCCTTAGCAAGCCCCTCAAAAATGAAACAGCATCTATTGCGGATCAGGTGTGGCGAGTGTGTCTGGAGGGGCTTTTCGCCCGAGTGTGTGACTGTGCGTGACTGTGCGTGATTGTGCGTGACTGTGAGTGTCTGTATGTGTCTGGGGGGAAGGAAGCGGTAACTGTATTTTATGCCTCTGTGCTTTGTGTAATTGCAGCTAACATGTATATAATTGTGTCTCCAGGTGCCTGCATGAGTGTGTCTGTGTATCCCTGGGACACTGTCCCCAGCTGAGCATTTGTTATTATCGCCAATACGAGCATTGCTATCATCCACTGAGTACTCACTTTGTGCTGTGCTTTACCTACATGTTTTTATTTATGCCCCATTTAAAAAGAAAAAGAAAAAAGGAAAAAAGCTTTGTGGCTCCAACTCTTTCCCAAGCCCCACATATAAGGTCTCAGAGGCAAGGTCAAGCCCAAATTCTGTGGTGTCTTCGAGACCCCTCACTGTCCAGGCCAATGCAATTTCTCTGGCTGCTTATCTCCCAACCTCCCCTCTCCTCAGCCTACATTTCTCCCACCTCTCATGTCCAGGCAACTACTACTTACCTCGTAAGACTCAGCAAACATTGCTTCCTCTGAGAAGTCCTCACTGATGGCCCTGCCACCTCCTCCAGGAAGATTTCCCTGATTGTCCAAGAGTTGCCACCTTCAGCCCAAACACTGTTCCTCTGATATCCCCTTGGGTGATCATGAATTCTTACACTTCTAGTTCCCCAGTGATTGGGAGCCTGATTCCCCAGTGAATTTCCAGCCTGGCACAGAGTTTCAGGTAATGTTGGCTGCGCATGGATGCTTGGCTGGCTAGGGGTAAGAGAAGCAGAGAGGTGGCCCAATTTCTGTTCCTTGAGGCTTCCCCATACTTCGCTCAAGGATGCAGCTCTGCTCCCTCTCCTGCCTCGTCTGTAAGAGTCAAGGTGCTTGGTCCAAAAGCCAACTGTCTGATGCCTCTGAGACCTGGAGGAGCTGCATAGCAGCAGTGTGCCCAGAGCAGGCACAGACGGCCGCTGGTGGCTGAACTCCCCCTTTCCCCAGCACAGCTGCTCCTTCCAGGCCTGCGACTGATCCCTGAGACCAGGCACGGCCACCACCCCATCCCTTTAGTCACTGTCACCTTCAAAGAGTCCTCCCTCCTGTGGGGGTGGGGCAGAGGGAGGAGGGAGCTGAAGCGGGGGAAGAGGGGATGAAAGGCCAGGGGAGTGGGAGGGAGAGGGGAGGAGAGGAAAGAAAGGGAGACTGACCATTTGTTTCCCCCTTTGTCTTTGTAGGCTGTCACTTCCCCTCGTTAACAACTGCATTCCAGGCACAGCCCCCAGCCCCTCCTAATTACCATGATCAACACTGAGTGAGCTGTTGCGTTTTATGACTCTCCAAACCAAAAAAATAATTAAAGCGATTACTGTCATTAACAGTCTGCCCTCTTCACCACCTTCTCTGAGAGTGAGCTGTGAATGGGCCCTGGGGAGTCATGATTGGACCCCGGTGACTCCCCCTTCCATTTCGTGCCCCCTGCCACTGCCACTGCCGCCACCTGCCACCTCCAGGAGCACCAGTCTAGACAGCTCAAGCGCCAGCAAGGCTGGAAGATTGCAAGGAAGGGTCTCCATGGGACTCCAGGCAGAACTCTGCACCCCCAGAAAAGCTGGAGCCAGGCCTATGAGAAACTGCTCCTTCTCCAGGAAGGAGCCCACTAGTCCCAGTCACCCCAAGACTTGACCTCTGCAATTCCTCAGTGCTGGGCCCCCCAAACCCACAGGCAGGACTCCCCCAAGCCCTGTTCTCTCTGGCTCCCCAACCTCCCACCACAGCTCAGCCCAATACTCCGCCACTCTCCAGCTGAGTGACCTGGTCTCCTGAACCTCAGTTTCAGTTTTATTCTCTGTAAAATGGGCTGTCTTAGCTCGGCTGCTATAACAAAATACCACAGACCAGGTGGCTTAAACAACAGACATTTATTTCTCACATTTCTGGAGGCTGAGACATCCAAGCCAAGGTGCCAACAGATTTAGTTCTGGTCAGAGCCCTCTCCTGGCTTGTGGACAGCCACCTTCTCCGTGTGCCGTGTGCCTTTCCTTGGTTCATACACATGGGGAAGCGGGGAAGGAGAGAGAGGGGAAGACAGAGGAAGCCAGCTCTCTAGTGTCTCTTCCTATGAGGGCGCTAATCTCATCATGGGGGCCCCATCCTCATCTAATTACCTCCTAAAGTCCCCATCTCCAAATACCGTCACATTGGGACTTAGAGCTTCAACATATGACTTGGGAGGGAGAGACACAATTCAGTCTATAGCTTAGGCTTTGAGATGTCTGTGGATCAACCCCTTCTCCATGAGTGCCTTTGAAGATTAAATGAAATAATCAACAGGAAGCCCCTAAACTGATGCCTGGCACAGAGTAGTCCCTCTATCACCAGGGGTTCTCGTCAAGGCTCCCAAAGCAGAAGATGGCTGGGGCAGAGCAGGAGGATCTGCTGAGGACTCTGGGGAGGGCGCCAGACTCAGGGCTGTGATGATTTGGGGAAGCAGGATGCCTGTGACTCAGGATTATTGCAATAGCCTCCCTACTGGCCTCTCTGCTTCTGTCCCTGCTCCTACCCTTCAATTTATTCTCAACACATTAGCCAGAGTGAATCTTTTAAAACATAAGTCACAGAGCACGGATGATATTTATGGAAGTGAAACTACTCTGTATACCATAATGATGGATATATGTCATTATACATTTGTCCAAACTCACAGAATGTATAACACTAAGAGTGAATCATGAGGTAAACTGTGGACTCTGGGTGATAATGATGTGTCCATGTAGGTTCATCAGTTGTAGTAGATGTCCCACCCTGGTGGGGGGTGTTGATATTGGGGGAGGCTTACATGTGTGGGGCAGGAGGTATATGGGGAATCGCTGTGCTTTCCTCTCACTTTTGCTATGAACCTAAAACTGCTCTGAAAAATAAAATCTTTAAATTGTCCAAAAAAAAGTAATACAAAAATACATGTGTGTGTGTGTGTGTGTGTGTGTGTGTGTGTGTGTGTGTGTGTGTGTGTAAATCAGATCATGTCATTTCCCTACTCAGAATCCTGCAGAGGAAAAGCCAAAGTCCTTATGTTGTTCTCCAAGGCCATGTTCCTCTCCTGCTACTCACCCCCTCGCTGGCTCTGACCTCAACATACTCCTGCCTTGGGGCTGGTCCAGCTGTCTGGAACTCTTCCTCCAGACACAGCTCGCCTCCTTCAAGACTTTATTCAATGTCTTCCCAATGATGCAATTCTCACTCAACACCCCACCACACACCCCCAATCCCTTTCCTCTGTTTTACTCTTTCATTTAACCCCTTCTAACATGCTTTGTAACTTACTTCTTTATCGTGGTCACTGTTTATTGTCTAGCCCCCAGAAAAGGAGGGATTCTTGTCTATTTTGTTCTGATGTTTTCCCAGAACTTAGATCAATGCCTGGCACATAGTAGGCACTCAGTAAATATTCGCCTAATTTAACGATGTACCGTAACCTTAGCCAAGGCATATTGTTTCCTCTGGAAGATCTAGTGGCATCCATGGAGGGATCTGAACCAACAGAGACATCAGCCTAGCAATGGACAAGTGGTGTTCATCAGACTGTGCAGGACTAGTCTTCGACAGCGACACCATGTGGCAGGAAGAAGCAACAGCAGACATGGGCTTTCTTGTTCCTTCTAGGCATGGTCCTGGAAGCAGAATTGACTTCATCCAGATGCTCAGAGATTCCCCGCCATTTGAGACACAGGGAGAGATTCTCAATCAAGCTTTCTTCTAATAATCACAAGACCTCAGTAATTATTTAAAAACTAAAAGTTTTTACTTCACACCAATTAAGATGGCTATTATTTAAATAACAACAACAACAAACTATTGGCAAGGATGTGGAGAAATTGGAACCCTTGTGCATAGCTGGTGGGATTGTAAAATGGCGCCGCCGCTATGGAAAACAGTATAATGGTTCCTCAAAAAATTGAGCATAGAATTACCATATGATCCAGCAATTCTACTTCTAGGCATATACCCAAACGAATTGAGAGCAGGGATTTTAACAGATATTTGTGCACCAATGTTTATAGCAGAATTATTCACAATAGCCAAAAGATGGAAGTAACCCATTGATGGATGAAAAATAAGCAAAATATGGTACATACAGTGGAATATTATTCAGCCTTAAAAAGGAATGAAATCCCGATACATGTTACAACATGGATAAACTTCGAAGACATTACACTAAGTGAAACATGCAAGTCACAAAAGGACAAATACTGTATGATACCATTTATATAAGGTACCTAGAGTCCTCGAATTCACAGATACGGAAAGTAATGGTTGCCAGGAAGTAGGAGGGGGACAATGGGGAGTTG
Source organism: Pteropus vampyrus (assembly GCF_000151845.1). Taxonomy (NCBI): domain Eukaryota; kingdom Metazoa; phylum Chordata; class Mammalia; order Chiroptera; family Pteropodidae; genus Pteropus; species Pteropus vampyrus. Next base: position 13,194,936 of record NW_011888817.1, read on the forward strand.
GTGTTTAATGGGCATACAGTTTCAGTTTGGGATGATGAAGAAAATCTGGAGATGAAGGGTGATGTTTGTTGCACAACGAGGTGAATATACTTAATACCACTGAACTGTACACTGTAAAATTATCGAAATGGTCATTATTATGTTATGTATATGTACATTTTACCACAATAAAAATATTTTAATTTTTAAAAAGCAGAAAAACATCTCCAGAAAATAAAAAGGTTGTGTGACTCTGAGTCCAAGGAGAGGTACCTCAAAGCATGACATGGGGGTGGGTAACAGGTCATCTTCCCACCCCCACATGGAGCCTGATAGACCCTGCTGTTATGTGCCCCACTTCATCATGCTGGGATCCAAGGTCGGCTCACACTTATTTTCTAGGGTCCATCTATAATGACTCTGAGCCCCCAAAACTCCAACTGCACAAAGCACTCACATTTCCCTGCGAGATTCCTTTCCCCTCATCCTATTCAAAACTTGGAAATCAGCCAAAAGAGGGCTGTGAGTATTCTCCACATCCTGTAAATTGGCCAACAAGCCCATCTAGAGTCAGCTGACTCTCTAAGGCATGCAGCTTTGTTTGACATTCTAATTACTATTGATTAGGGCCCAAGATCTGTAAAGTTAGATGTTCACTTATAGAAAACTGATAAGGTACGAATGATTTCCAGTCAGTAGAGAAAATAACCGCAAAGGTTATGGTTTTGTTGCCCTATAGGCTCTTGGTCAATTTTGTATTTAATTTAATAATCTTATTCCATCATTATTTTTCATATGAGCTTCTCATATCCTCCTT
>NW_011888817.1:13196956-13206885 GCF_000151845.1 Pteropus vampyrus
GGCAGAAACCAAACACAAATCCAGGTCTGCACACCTGAAGTCCAGCAGTCCAACAGTGACCAGATATGGGAAGCACCCATTCAACCTCCTGTACCACAGTAATTGTTTGAGGGATGGGCGCTTGATCCAGAGCTATGCCAAAAGGCCCTGGCATTCCCCATCCACGTGACCCAATTGGTCCAATCAGAAGGGAACTTCAGGAATTCTGTTGAACAGTTAGCCAAAGGGAAGCCCCTCTCTCTCCCAGGATTTAGAGGAAGAAGCTAGAAGCTATTGGCATCCAACATGGAAAAGCTGGCCTGAGCATCAGAAGTAACAAACTCTGGATCAAATCCTTCTTGAAGTTCATGCTACCTTTGGACTTTCAAATCACCTAAACTACACATTTCTTTTACAGTGGGTCTTCCATTACTTGCTATATAGTCCCAACTGATACACCAGGAAATTGACAATATTTTTAATAGCTACTGTAATTCTCTTACAGTGTATTCATCTGAAAAGAGGTGTGAGGGACAAATCTAATTAGAATTCTCACTTTATAAACATTTCCTAAAATGTGAATTCAAGAGAGAAATTAGCAGATATTTTAATTGTCTACTCCATCTCCATATTCACACAATTAATCTACCTACTCTCTAAATATATTAACACTTTTGTAAACACTTTTCCAGTTTACAATGCAGCTTCACATATCTTGACCCATTTGGTTCTCATGGCAAACAAGAGAGATGGATGGCAACAGCAATGCCTCATTTTGTGTAGCTCTCTACAGTTTGCATGGCTCTCTCTCTTACTTTATTTTGTGTGATTCTCATATGCTTACCTCCCACAAAACTTGTAGTTCTCTTGGCCCACAGAGAACTGTTTCACGTTTCTTCACTGGTGTCACTCAGTCAATACTGTCCTTCTCACCTTGTTCACCATGTGAACTCCTCGTCATACTTAAAAACTCATTTCAGATATGGCATGTAGTGTGTCTTTCCAAAAACATGGGCAGGTGGTGTGGTCCTCAAGAAGTGTTTTGCCCTGGCCAGATTTGTCAAGGTCAGTCAGCTGGTTTTTGGAATAGAGTGGGGGTTCTGACCAACTGTTTCGTGATTTGGGATAAATTTCATCCATTACCAAAGGAAAGATGCCAGCTGCTCTGCCAGACCTCCGGCCACAAAATTCCACTTCAGGCTTGGCCAGGATTTTTCTCTTTGTCGTATGAAGGGAGAAGGGTCAATGTCAGCCTTGGCCTTGGGCCATTTTTATTGATCTTATGTTACTGCTCCTCAGGCCAACCCAGTCTTTAGGCCTTCAAACAGGCTTCATAGAGACTTAACAAATAAACCTCAGACTCCTCAGACTGGTCTCAAAGAGATTTTCACCTGGATTCTCAGACAGACATCGAAGGGACCCTTCGATGGGCATGCCTCAGGGCACCGACCTGCAACAAGAAGCCCCTTCCTCCGACCTCAGATGCTCCCTTAAAGACACTCTCCCAAGAGGGCTGGGACGTGGCACCCACCGTATGCACCCCTGCTGGAGGTCTATCTAGGGACAGCAGGACTCTGCCCAGAAGTGCATTTGTGGGTCCAAAAACCTTATGGAGGAAGAAAAGGGTGCTTGTAGTGACCGGCTGAATTTCCTGACTCAGAGCAAGTGAGACACTGGGCCTTCCCCGTCTTATTGTTGCTCTGGAGATTCTAGTAACCAGAGTGGCCTTCCTCACTCAGGTCAGAGGGCAGAAAGGATGGGGAGAAAGCTGCCCAGGTGGAGGACGAAAAGAGTCAGTGCGAGGAGGAAGGAGGTGATGGGAGCAGCAGAAGAGGTCCAGGTCCTTTCTCTGAAACTGTCCCTGGGAGCGATGTGGGGGCTGTGGTGCCATGGCCCAATATTTACAAGATTTGGTTGTAACCGTCCGTGTGAAATCTACTTCCTCTGTCCTCAGCACAATCAGGTCTATATCCAGGGGTCATCTGGTGTTGCCGTACTCTGGACTCCGGTATCCAGGACCCCAGGAATCCAAAGCAGCAATCCCTCTATTTGCTCATCCCCCACCATCGCCTGCCATCTGAATGTGCAGATCAGGCATGCACACAAGCACCTGGGCGTGTGGTCCTGGGGGCAAGGGTGGGGGGCAAGGCCCGCATGTACACATGTGCTAGTGCCGGTCCCCAGTGCACACAGGTACTGGGTGGCCATCACCCTTCACGGCTGCCTTGTTTGCTCACCTCCTCCAGCTCCCAGCACACCGTGCTCCTCCTGTTGCTTAATTTTGCTGAATACTGAGTCCCAACCCCAAGTTAATTGGTTTTACTCCAGCCTTTTGTACCTCCCATTAAATGAGGAAATGCCACCCATAAAATTTTAATTTTAAAAGCCAACTTGTTTGTTTTATATTGAAATTCCCCAGGCAGCTCCAGCAGAGGAAACAGACGCATTTTCGTTTCATTAAAACAACTTGAATGAAGATAAAAAAGAAGCTGAGAAATTAGATTTAAAAACAGAGCGAGAAGCGTTTAAAAAAAATGAATGAAAATGAGCTGCCGCAGAGGGCGGCAGAGATCGAGGTTCTACCTTCGGCCGCCTGCGCGGGGGACAGCTGAGCAGAAGGGGGAGTTGGTGGACACTCTTGACTGGCGCCCCCAGAAAGCTGGGCCATGGACTCTCTCTTCCTTGAAAATTGGCCCACTAGGTGTCCTAGAAGGACTCCACTATGGAGCCAGCAGCATCCTCTTCCTCAAGGACAACCTGCAAGATGGTTAAGCCAACTAGGTGGTCCTGCCTCTACCGCTTACCTGCTATGAAACGAAAGGCAAGTGGCCTCCGTTTTCTCATCTGTAAAATGAGAATAATAATGTTACTTCATTTATAGAGTTGTTGGGAAGATTAAGTAGGATGATACTTTGAAAACACTTAAAGCAGAGCCTGGTATGCAGTAAGTGCTTAATAAATGTTAGTTTTTATTATCTGATCCTACCGCTATCCTTCCACTCCATGCTCCTAATACATTCCCCTCTGCTGAGTGCACCTGCCTCCCCACCCCTCATCTACACATCCCCTCACATCTCAAAGGTCCTTTTAATGATGTCCCTAAACTAAAGACAGCCAAGAGAGATTGGGGGAAGGTCTGAGGAGAGGGTTGGGGAATCCCCATTCTCTGGCACAATTCTTGGGGCTCAAATCAATTCATTAAAATTTTATTATAATCCTTCCAAGAAAAGCCAGGCTCCCCGAGTTCAACTCCTAGTTCCACACTTACCAGCAGTGTGTTCTTGGGAAAGAATCTTCTGGGTCTCATCAATAAAATGGGAATAATAACTGGATCAGCCACAAGTTGTCATGAAGATCCAATCAAACAAACTCTGTGGGGTGCCCAGCCCAGCTGAATGCCCAATGAACTCTGGCCCATGTTCTGCATCAGGTCTGGGGGTCTGAGGCTGCAGGGGCGGGGAAGGGGTGGGCCAGGTGTTTCCGTAACAGAGTGACCTCATCTCCTGGTTCCTGGTTGTTGCCCTGGGGTAATTATTAATGGCGTTCTCTTTCATTCTCCAAAGTGTCTTAATCTAGATGACTAATTATATGGTCACCCCACCACAAACCCCCCACCCTAGCGAGAGGCTTCAGAGTTTGCCTCTGGTGTTGAGAGAGGGCCTGACCCTTGAGCTGTTTTCTGCTCCTTGCTGAGTTCTATCCCTGAGCCCTAACCACATACTAGGCTCATGCTAATAAATCTCATTACCTCACTTAGCATGATAAAGAGACAGGGTGGGGAGTGCCTAGGGAAAGGCCACGGGGAGGGAGGTGGGAAACCGATGCTGAAGTTGGAGTCTGGGATTCCTGCCTCATCTCTGAGGCTCAAGGCAATTTACGCAACCCCTGGTCCTTAACTTCCTCTTCTCTCCTGGAGGAAATTAGTAACAGTACTGTCTTACCAACGTTTGCAAAGATCAATTCAAACCAGTGAATGGATGTGAAAGTGGTTTGTAAACTGCGAAGGTTTGCTCATAGTCTGATGAGTAGCATTAGGAGGTCAATGACATCTGCTCCAGCGACTAAAGCAGAATTTCCAGCTTCTGTTACTGGAGGTGGGGACCAGAGATGGGGACATAAAGGATCACAAAGGGACGCAGATGAGGAGGGGTGGTCTACTCAGCTCCTCAACACATGGAGGTCCTATAACTCATAGCCTGTGTCCTCCAGACCCTGACCCACTTTCCACAGGCACCCAACATCTGCCCGGTGCCCTCTGGCCCCCCTCAGAGACGAGAGCAACTGCTGTCACCAGGCTCCATCCCACTGGCGTGAGAGCTACCTCAGGGGAAAAGGTGAGCAGGCTGCCTCATGGGCTGCTTCTCAGAAAAGCTTGGAGAGAACATTTAGGGATTGCAAATTGGCATCCTTTTTATTCTAGGCAGAATTTCCAGTAGTTCCCAAATTGTACACTGAGGAACCCTTAGGACTTAATAGTTCTGAGACAGTGGGACCCAGTGGGTAGGGCTCCAGGCTCTCTCCCTCCCTCCATTTCTCTCACACTCTCTCACTCTCTCTTCAACCAGAGCAGCTCTCTTTATATATTCTTTTCAAGACTTTGCTTGCACAAAAAGTTTCTACCGTTAAAATAATTTTTCAGAAACACTGTTCTGCAGCTCCCCTTCTCTTCCTCCCTCCTTCCTGAACCACCCAGTCCTAACGCCATTAAGTGCAGCAGAACAAGGGAGACATCTGCATGGGGGTGGGTGACAGGAGCGGTATTTCAGAGCAGGGTGGCAAGGATTCCACGTCGGGAAGGCAGCCCAGCATCGGTGGCAAAGCCCCAGCAGGGTGAGGAGAGTGTCTGTCACAAGGGACAGCCTGGTCTGGGGTGTTGGAGCACACGAGGGACAGCTGGTGCGGGTGTCAGAGACCCATCAGGGCAAGCAGGGCGGCCATGCGTGGGGATGGGCCCAGTGTGAGAAATCAGAGGCCCAACTGGATGAGGAGGGAGCCAGCCTGGGAGAGGGTGTCTGGGCCTACGGCAGAGTGAGGAAGATGTCTAAATGAGGGGAGGGGGAAACCCTGCCTGGGGAGTCACAGTCTGAGAGGGGGCGCTGCAGAGAGAGAAAGGACTGCCCAGGTCGCCCATCGATCAAGCCCCCTCAGGCTCTACCACTTTTTCCATCTGCCTAAATTCTTCCTAAAGCCAAGGAAGACCTGTAAAACCATCGAGGTTTTCAAGTCATCAAGTATTCACTGAGCACCAGGGATGTGCCAGACAACATGCTTGGTGCTGGGGAGAGAACCAGGATGCAGGACAGACAGCACAGTGGGGAAGACAGACATGAAGCCACCATTACAGAATGTGAGCAACGGGAGCACATGGGGATGGGGAGCAGCGGGAGCACATGGGGATGGGGAGCAGCATGACCTCTCACAGGGGATCAGAGGAGAGGCCAGCTGAGAGGTGAAGGAAGATGAGTTTGCCAAGTGGGGCAGGATGGGGGTGGTGGCGATGACTCTAGACCTTGTTTCTCCCCGTGTCTATCCTCATCTTCCCAGGTGAGGTCAGAGCCACCAAGAACCTCAACAAGAGGCCTTTCCATCCTGGGACTCCAGGGACTACACCCTAGTCTCAGACCCCTCGGGATAGATGGGGAGCTTCAGGGCACTGTCTCACTTCTTTGCCCAGACCCCACTTCAGCTGGGGGCTCGCCTAGACCGGAAGGTCCCCACGCTGCTTTCTTTGCCTAGGTCCGACGTCCTTCTTAATTGGGAAGTTCTGCCTGGTATTTAACTCTAATCCCTCTTGCTGTCTCTATTCTTAAGAGAAATGGCTGAAACCCTTCACTATTCTTGCTAGAACACGGACCAAATCTGTTCTGGGAGGAAATAGGGGGAAGGAGCCAACCAGGTCAGTGAGTTGGGGACTGCACCAAAACCCTCCCCCAGGCAGAAGCTCTCTCCCCCGACTCCCATCATTATTTTTTTCCTCAAAACCCTAACTTATCATTCTTCCTTTAGGGGTCCCTCTGCCCTTCCCATGCTCAGGTGAAAGCCTCACTCATGTACCCCACCAGTACTCACCAAATGGCCCTTTTAGCACAGAAATTCTGCATAGGTCCCACTCTAGGTAGTCCCTTCCATTTGGGCCTCAAGATGTCCCGGCCCAGAAAAAGGACTGCTTGGACTCCATATGATCTCATTTTCATATTTCAAACAGCCCTTGGGGAGGTCGAAGGTTAGGCCCAGAAAGGACTTCCTTTTGCTCAGCGATGTGGCAACGGCCTCCCTGCAGGCACCAAAAGGGGGCGCCACAGGCCAGACCACCGGTCGTGTGAACTGAGGACTCAGCGGTGTATCTGAGGTGCGAGGGGGCGTCTGGCCGGCCCTGGGAGCCCTGGGATGAGGGGCAGCTAGGAGAACTGCTGGAGGAGCCAGAACCACCAGGTCGGAGGCACACCCGCGCCAGCCCCAAATCGGGAAAGGGAGTGGCATCGCGTTCCGCCTACTCATCGCTTGCAAAGACTCGCGTCACCTCTGATGTAAGGGCTTCCAAGGTACTTCTTTCGAGCTCCAGACTCCAGAAAAGGGCTTCGCGGGGCTAGAGGTTACACAACTTCCCCGAGGTCGCGGTGGAAGAGACGAGCAGGCCAGTGGGTTCGAACCTAGGTCTATGGGCGCCTGCCGCATGGGACCAGTTTCCACCAGCACCGTCTGCAGGTGGCCGGGCTCCGTGTACCACCCTTTCCAACCCCACTGCGAGAGCCAGACCAGCCTTGGCCTAGCTTTCTCCTTTCTCATCTCTAAAACGGTCTTTCATAGTTAAGATCTCCTTGGCAGCTTTATAATTAAAAAGAGCCTCCTGAAACCACAAATGTTTTTAAATGAATTCAGGTCCCAAATTCCCGGAGTGGAGTGGGGAGGTGTAAATGATGATCATTCTTTCATTGTGAAAGTGGGAAGCGCACCGGGGCTCTCCACCGACCTCCAGAGCGCGCGCTGGCGGGGACGTGAGGGCCCTCCCGCGTCTGGGAAGTGTCTCCTTTTGAAAATTCACGGGTCCTTGTGCTCTGAGTGTTTTGAGTTCGGTCCATTATGAGAAATCGCCTTTTGAGGATGGACATATTCAAACCCAGATGTTGTCCCCACAGAACAAAGAGCTCTCTCCAAATTCTCTTTATGGAAAAGTAGCTTCTTATCTATTGAAGGAATAACATCTCTTGATAAGTGGAATGTTTTTTCCCCCAGCCAAGAACCTGCTGCTCTGAATTTATTAAAAACGGTTTAATAGCCCGTCTCTGTTCCATTTCAGATGCGAGGACGGCAGCGACAAGGTGGAATGTCACTTGCTGATAGATTCAATAGATTGAGTATGGCTTCCCTAAGAAAAGATTGTGGATTTTTTAAAAATATGTTGTTTATTTAGATAGATTACTTTTAATTCAAGACATATATTCTAATGGGATGAGAATAAGATGGAATATAGATTGTGAAAAAAACTTCCCGAATCATATACTTCATTTCGTTGATTCAAAAATGCATGAATAACAACTTCTCAGAAAGAAGGATGCATTAAACGTACACGTTGATTGTAAGACAGCCCCAATTTCAGTAATGTTCATTTTTTAAAGTATACCTTAAAATAGAGGAAATGTGGATTATATGTTTGTTAACTATAATATGTGAGTATAGAGCCAACAAGGATTTTTATCTAGTATTTTTGTTGAAACTATCTGAGAGCCCAAAGCAGGATCCTTTCCTCACGCTACTTGCATACCACTTGTGATGGGGTGTTCACTACCTCTGAACGCAATCCTTTTCATGGAGGGATGGTTCTGGTGGTCAGAGTGGGTACTCAGCCCCTTGTCACCTCCTGCCTCTGCCCCTCTGAGTCTCTCTTCTCCACGGTCAGTATCCCCAAGTCCTCACTCTCCCTTGGCCCCCACAAATTTGACTTTGATCTTTCCCTGTTCCCTCAAAAGTATAGTAACCAGAATTGAACACAGCCATCCAGCTATCACCTTCCTCAACCTCATTCCCATACCCCTATAGATGCAGCCTGAGATCACATTAGTTTGGGGCTAAAAATGTGGCACAGAGAGGTCAAACAAGTTACCCAAAGAGGCAGGACCAGAAACTCTTAACCCTCCAAGTGAACCCCAAGGGTTCAACAAGTTTTCCCAGGGGATTCATGTCTTTAAGTGAGGTACTAGCATTTGTTTCTACTTTTATATTTTAATCAATTAATAAATACTAATTTATTAATTTTTAAAAGGGAACTCTTCGAGAGACTCTGAGTGCTTATCAAATGGGGATTTATAGTTATCGGTCCTTTAATCACTCAAGCTGAACACTATAAGCCCCTGGGAGAGCTTTGCCTATGAAACAATTTTAAATTATTTTATTATAATAACATTTATAATATAACTCATAATGGATCACTGGTTAAAAACAAATTCTAAAAAAAGATGCTGAAATACAAGTTAACAGAAAAAATTTTATTGAAAATATTTCTGCAAATTTCTCATATCTACACACTACTTATATCTGATCACAGTCTCACACATGATAAATGCTATTGGGACCACCCACCATGTATCCACCAGGATGATTAAACTGGGTCCCTACCTTACACCTACGCCAAAATTAATTCCAATAGATACAAAAAACTACACATAAAAAATGAAACCATAAATGTGTTAGGAAACAGTGGAAGAATTTGTGTCATAATCTCAGAGTAGAGAAGTCCTTCTTAAGTAGCACAGAAAACCCCCAAGCCATAAAGAGAATAATCTGTTTGTCTACATAAAATTGAACTTTTTCCTGGGAAGAAAGAGAGAAAGAGAAAGGGAGAGAGGGAGAGAGAGAGAGGGAAGGAAGAGGAAGGGAGAAAAAGAGAGAGAGGAGAGAAGAGAGAGAGGGAGAGGAAGAGAGAGAAAAGAAGGAAGAAATTCATATACAAAGTCAAAAACAAATGACTAACAGGAAAAGAAAATATTTGAAATATATCATAAAGAGCTAATTTCCCTAATCTTTAAAGATCTCCTACAAATCAATAAGGATAAAAGACCAATAATTCAATACAAAAATAGGCAAAAGATGTAAACTTGTCACAAAAACAGTGTAAATCGGTCTTAAATATATGAAAAAAATGAAATGCCAGTTGGACTACAATGAGATACCATTTTTCATCTAGTATGGAAAAGGTCAAAATGTCTGATGGCCCAATAAGCTGGCAAGGATATGGTGACACTGACCATCTTCATCATGGCTAGTAAAAAAGTAATGGTACGATTTCTATGAAGAGCAATTTAGCAATATTTTTTTAAAGGTCAACGCTCATATACTCTTTGTTATGGGTTGAATTGTGCCCACCCCTCAAATTCCTATGTTGAAGTCCTAAACCTCAGCACCTTGGAATATAACCTTATTTGGAAATAAGGTCATTGCAGATATAGTTATGAGGTCACACCGAGTAGGGTGGACCCCTAATCCATTCGGACTGGTGTCTTTATTAAAAGGGCAAATCAGGACACAGACACACACACAGGGAGAACACTATGTGAAAATCCAGGCAAAGATGATGCATCTACAAGCCAAGCAACAACAAAAGTTGCCAGTCAGCGACAAGAAGCCATGGGAGAGGCCTGGAATAGATTCTCCCTCTTAACTCACGGAAGGAACCAACCCTGCCCACACCTTGATCTCAGACTTCCAGCCTCCAGAAATATGAAATAACACAGTTCTGTTGCTTAACCACCCAGTTTGTGGTACTACATTAGGGCAGCCCTAGCAAACTAATATCCCCTTTGTCCCAGCAAGATGAGTTTATCCTACTATGTATTTGCACAGTTGCAAAGTAGTGACATTGCAGTATTGTTTGTAATAGCTAAAGATCAGAAACAACCTAAATGTCTATTACTCGAAAACAGCCTAAATAAATTATGGTACATCCTTATAAAAGA
>NW_011888817.1:13207700-13244573 GCF_000151845.1 Pteropus vampyrus
ATCTTCTTACAAAAATGATGAAATGATTTTTTAATTCAAAAAAGTGTTTATAAGGTTATCGATTGCTGTGAAAACAATCTGAGAGTCCAAACCTGTTGAGAAATTCAGCCTAGGCTCACCGTGTATGGTTGTGCAAGCTGTGACCTGCACAACTCCAGGGAGCACTACTCAGATCATAATCCAAATTATGACCTGTGCAGCTGTGCATATCAAGCCTGTGACTACTGAAAATGTTGGGAACCAAAAAAGGCTTTTGGGCAAGGGAAAGGAGGTGTCACAGGCTGAAGTCATATGGATTATGAGGCCAGAATCCAATGCACATAGCCTCCCATCTCCCTACGTTGCTAAGGTTTTATAGCTGCAGTAGGGATCTGACACTCAGTTCATTCATTCTTGATGTTTAATGATAATAACATTAAACATCAACAACAACAGAAATATCCTAAGTGTTCTCCTTTTTGGGAGCTCCAGCAACAGAAATATCCTAAGTGTTCTCCAAGCTTCATAGCTTTGGTTTTCCTAAGGTTGGGGAGGAAGGAGCCATCTGCCAGGGCCCACAATCACTTCCTTGGCCCATACAACTCAAAGTCCTCTTTAGAGGAAGGAACCCCACCACGCCCCTAATCTTTACTACTTCCCTAATGGAGGCAGAGGTGGATAGCACAAAGGGCAAGGTAGAGGGGCCTGAACCAAATGACATTCAGGACATTTGGCATCTGGAACCAGCTCTACCACTGCCTTTCTGTGTGACTTTTGGCAAATCTTTAAGCTTCTCTGGGCTCTGCATCCCTGTTCTTTCTCTGTCTCTTGGAAAAACAGATAAGAGAGAAAAACATAGTGATGATCTCACAAGTAATGCATAGACATTCAAGCATTCCAATTATTATCATTAAACATCAAGAATGAATGAACTGAGTGTCAGATCCCTACTGCAGCTATAAAACCTTAGCAAATCTCATGACCTCTCTGAGCCCTGGTTTTATGATGTGCCAAACAGCAAAGCTTGAACTAGATCAGCAGTTTGCTGACCTTTCACCACTAAGAGTCTGTTTTATTACTTCCAAACCATCCCCACAGACCTTATATTTTATAAGATTTTTACCCTCTAAGCTATATTTAGGTAATTATTATGTACTTAATAATTATTAAGTAATTTTTGTTACCATTATCAAAGATATGTTTTGTTGTGAGTGAATTTATGGACTTACATAGCCAAAAAGTCTAGAACCAGGAACAGCTTCAGGCAAGGCTGATCCAGTAGCTGTTACCAAGGCCCTGTGTTCTCTCAGTCTCTTGGCTCTGCCTCCTATGATGTGTCACAAGGTGGCTTCCACAAGCTCCCAGCACTACTTACTTTTTTCATTTGTGATTGATAAGAAACAGAGCACGTGCTTCCCAGTTAGCTCAAAGGAAAGACCCAGAATTGAGAGTCATTAACTCTGGTTGATCTGACTTAGGTCATTTGCCTTTTTTTGACCAATTACAATAGCCTGGAGGATTCGATAGTCTCATTGGCTTAAGCCAGTTGAGACTGAGGTCATTTCTGACCAGATCACAAGGCTGGGCAATTCCCTGCACTCTTACAAAGTGGGAATTGGGCAAAGGGTGCTGTAGAGACAACCAGCAAGTTTCCTATTACATGTTTATTAGCCAGTGATATCTCCAACAGCCCGTCAGAACTTCTGACCAGCATGTGAGCTGCACACTAGTGACCTTCAGGATCTTGTGAGCTGATCCTGGTCACAGCAAAAACCACATCTGTGGGTGGCCACACTGACCACATGAGCTGATGTCAGCCCAGCCAGCAGCAAGTTCCTGACTCCGTAGTTAGACCTGGCTTAGTTTCAAGTCCATCCACATCCAGCTTCAAGTTCCCCATTCCTATCCGACTCTTTGCAGATGACTCAGTTGAAGACTACAGATAAATTTCAAGCTCCTGAGTTTTTAGGCCTATGACTGCCCTTTTTCAGACACGAGGAGACATTCATGAGCTGGACTTGGAAAAGGGGATACAACAGAGATGTCCACAGCAAAACATACCTGGAACCACTACAGCTAGCTCATGCATCGACTCACCAAGTATTTACCCACACTTGTGCCAGCTCCTGTCCTAGGGACCCATCTTCAAGGAGCCATAGTCAGGTGGGGAGACAGTAGGACTCCAGACCATTACAGTTCAGTATGGGAACGCAGTGAAGGAGGCAGCAGCAGGGGCCCTGGGACAGACAGGGGCAGGCCCCTCCCCTCTCTGGACCATAGGGCATGAATGTCCACCCCAGCATGCTTAGAAGCAGGGCCACCTCAGCCCAGGCCCTACTCTCTTGGCCCTAGGGAAGGCCAGGGGCCTCTCTGGCAGCTTCCAGTATATCACCAATGTTGTGTCCCCCAGTACAGATTAGAGAGTGTTCAGCCTCAAGACTGGGGCCAAACCTCTCTGCACACTCTCATGGCTTTGCAGAATTCCCTCTGACCCCTTCACAGCAATGGCTTTTGGGTGGGGAAGGCAGGCATGCAGACTCACCCTTTTTGCCTTCCTTGAGATCCACCTCTCCTGGATCTTCCAGACAGGTGGGATTCACGGGTTAAGGGAGTGCACAGTGAGTCCAAAGGGAAACCTCACAGCAACCACGCTCTCCAACAGACACCTGGGGGCCTACCATCCCTTGAGGTAGGTGTGTTGCCTCACCAGGTCCCCCAGGTGGTCACCATCATTTCTGAGCACTTGTGTGCACCTGACCCCTGTATCTGCAGCAAATGGGGCCAGGGATGCTTGGGATGGAGAGAGCCTGGCTGGGCCCATTCTCAGCTTTGCCTAAATTAACTTGCCACTTGGCCAGCGGCAAGTCCCTTTCCCACCTTCAGTCTCCCCAGCTATAAAACACAGGTTTTGAGCTAATTAGTCTTTCTGGGGCTTTCCTACCCTAACAGTGCAGAAAAGAGGGAGCAGGGGTAGATGAACTGAAGCGGGGAGGGGAGCAGAAGAGCTAGCTGGTGAGGGCCCCACAGATAAAAAGTCCCTAGGTTTAGACTTTGGACGACATCTCTAAATGATTCTTCTTAGTCACAGGATATATATCAATAGAAATGAACAAAGACATCTGGCACTATTACCAAAATACATGCCACCTGTAAAGCCCATGAAATTATATATATTTTTAAATCAACTATCTAATTTTGGCATTAATTTTAGATTTACACAAGAGTTGCAAAGATAGTACAGAGTTCCCATATACCTCTCTCCCAGTTTCAGTTTCCCCTAAAGTTATCCTGTCACACTACTGTGGTACATTGTCAAAATCAAAAATTAAAACAACGCTGGCACGTCTCTGTGAACCGAAGTCCACACCTTATTTGAATTTAACCAGCTTTCCCATTAATGCTCTCTCTGACCCATGACCCAACCCAGGAAACCATATTGCAGTCGTGTGTCTCCTAGTGTCCTTTGGCCTGTGACTGTTTCTGTCTTTCTACGCTTTTCATGCCCCTTTCAGTTTTGAAGATTCTTGGTCAAGTATTTTGTAGAATATCTTTCAGTTGGGGTTTGTCTGATGCTTTTTTCTGGGGTTATGGGTTTGGGGAAAGAATACCAGGGAAGTGAAGTGCCCTCCTCATCACATGATATCCACTCGACGTACTATTGGTGATGTTGACCTTGATCACTTGGTCAAAGTGGTGCCTGATAGGTTTCCCCACTGTAAAGTTTCTATTAGATGAAGGGTTAATTAAGCTGGAGGAAGGAGAATCCACATATATTATTTAGAAGATTTGTCTCTTCTTCCCCAGTTACTTATTTGTTTATTCAATCATTTTTTTCTACCATATAGACTCACAGATATGTATCTTATGCCTTGGGTTATAATCTAATGAGTATTAGATTATTTATTTTATTGCTATAATTGTTGCAGCTTTGGCCATTGGGAGCTTATAGCTCCTGGGTCCCTTTGACACACCCCTATCCTTTTGAGTTTTGAGCACTTCCTAACTCTGGTAGCATAAGATGTTCCAGGCTCACCTTTTCCCTGCCCCAGACTTTTCTCCAAGGAAATAATAAATTTTAAAAACAAATCGTCTAATTATCTTGTCAATAGTCCAAATATACTGCACTGCAATTGAATATGTGAAGAAAAGAATTTATTTGTTCCATTACAGTTTAAAACGTACTTCTATTTTTGTAGCTTTACTGTAACAAGTCTTTTTAAACACAGCAGGAGCCTCAAAACACGGGAGGAACCTGGCCCTTTCTGTACTTTGAGGAGGCCTTGTTGAATTTAACTTCTGCAGCCACTCTGCTAAGGGTCAGGGGCAGTCTGCCTACCATTCATTCCTACACAGGTGATCTAGCTCCTATGTCCCCCCCAGTCTGAGCTGCCCAGTGGAGCTACAAAAGGCAAAGATAATTAATTCCTGGGATCTTTCCCTCTCCAGCTTCCTCCCATCCCACCCCCAATGAGGGGGTGACCAGTCCTGGAGCTCTGCAGATCTCATCCAGGCTGGCCAGGTGCAGGCAGGTGGCAGGAGAGCAGGAAAGTTCCAGGAAGGAAGTTGGCAAGCTCGACTAGTGAGACAGGCGTGCAAGAGGCAGAGGGGTGTGTGTGGGTTGGGCACCAGGAAATCCAGAGGGCTCCTGAGGATTGGGGCCAAGGTTTGCAAAATCCAGCTGTAAGTGGAGCAGGAGTTCCCCGGAGCAGCCCTGTGTTCTGCAGAAGAGAGTTGGCTTCTCAGGAAAGAGCAAGCTTTATGAGCCGGAAGAGAGCAAGACTTCATTCACTTGGAGACCACAGAGCTGAGTGACTCATTGCCCAGTCTTGCCGGCTCCCACTGGCACAGTGCTGGGTAGCAAGAAGCCTGGGAGCACGGGTGGAGTCCCAGCCTAGTCCTGGCCCCAGAGGAGGTTCCAGGCAGGCAATCACAATCCAGCACGTAGAAACACAGGGGAACACAGAGGAGGAAGCAACTCAGCATCTAAGGAGTCCCCGCAGGCCTCACAGAGGAGGTGACATCATCGACAAATGAATGGAACTGGCCAGGCAGCAGTAGGGAGGGAAGGAGGGAGGGGAGGACACTCCTGGGCTGATGCAAAGACACGGAAATGTCTGCAAGGTGCTGGCACCGTGCCTGCGGCCTAGTGAGCACTTCATAAATGTGAAGCATTATCGCTGTGGTTGACTTATCATTGTGATTATTAACCTGGACTTATTACTTACTATTTTTCCTCTCTTAAAAGTAGTTACTACCATGCGCAAATGCCTAACGGCACTGAGTTTTTCTCAACTCTATGAGGGGCTGCTGGGAAGATGAGGGGTACAGCATACACGGTGCTCAGCAAGAGTGGCTGTGAGCATCTGAGGAGGTTGCTGTGTCCCTGGAGGACACAGAGGAGGGGATACTCTAGAGTCTTTAAAGATGACCATGGAACAAAGCAAGGACTTGACTAGGCAGAGTGAGGCAAGCCCAGAGGAACAGCTTCGGAACCCAGCTAGAAATACATACTCCCTCCTCCCTGGGGTGGTCTGTGGCCTCCAGGAACAAGCAGGTGTCAATGTGGAGATGGAGGTCTTAGAGCTATGTGATTTCCAGCTCCACCAGCTCCAGGATCCTGGGCAAGTGACCTCACCTTTCTGAATCTCTGAGCATCCATTTCTTCAACTCTACAATTGCATTAAGATATGTACAAGAATATCCAAAGCATACTCTTCGTAATGGGAAAAAAAAAAAAAAAGCACCTATAAACAATATCCAATAACAGGAGAATGGATAAATAACCAATGGTATATTCTAAAATGGAATATTATTCAATAATAAATAAATTACAGGTACATAAGTTAGGTGATAGATATATGGATGTTTTTATTTTTATTAATTATTCATTAAGCCACACATGTATAGAGTGCACAGTGTCTTTTACAATAAACAATTTTTGGCTACAACATTAATACTAACCTTATAGGACACATGCCTATGATAAGGCAGAGAAAATGTAAGTATTGGCACACACAGGAAACAGTATTGAGTACCTTAGCTCCCTGGGCCTCAGTTTCCCCTTTTGCAAAGTCAGCTGCTGGCACTGCCAAGGGTTGGTCCTCTAGCATCCATAGGTTCCAAGTTCTCTTTGTTCACACATACACTCACACACACAATTGAAGGCAGGTCCCAGGCCTTACCCTTCCACCAGAAGAGTCTCCCCTGTGTCTTAGGTCACTGGTGGTTTCAAAAGTGGCAAAGGTGGCAGCTGATATACTGCAATGGGAGCTCCTGGTCCTGGTTCCATGTCGTTCCAGCTGGGACAATTAAGCCTTTTCTGAATTTCTCAATTTGCATAATAACCTGTCACCCTCACCTAAGCCCATGGGTAGATATTGTAAAATGCTGTGTTCAATGTAGGATCATGACTGGTTGACCTGGGAACCTAAAAGCATCTTCGTGGAGGCGTGGGTGGCCTCCGTGAGTTTCATAGCTGTGTAAGAGAGCATTCTGTAAACACTCACATGGTGACTGGTGTAAATGCACCTTTGCCTGGTTTTCCGCCTCCGTCATTGCGCATCTGCTAGTTGTACCTGCCTTTCTATCCAGGTAAGGTCCTTATTTCAGAAAATGCGTGCCTGGTTCTAAGTGCTGCCCCACCCCGATGTGCCTGTTGAGTGCTCCTGTCTCTATCTGAAAGCGCCTGCCTGGGTGTACCCATCTTTATGAACCAGTCTCTGTGTACCGGATTCATTCGATGCGTTCCTGGCTGTACCTTCTCAGTCGGGGACGTACTTGTCAAGAGTCTGAACGTACGTGCCTGTACCCGTCATTGCATCTCTGTATCCATCTCGGTCGGTCGTGCCTGACTCGGTGCGCGTACCTGGTTCAGCCTGTGCTTACCTTCCGCATGCCGGCTTTGCACTCCCGCCCCTCTGAACTCCTTGCGGCCTGGCCTGGAGGCCCGCGGAACGGGCTGCGTCTCCGCGTACCCTAACCCTATTCCCAGCTGGGCCGCGTGCGGTCACCCGCTGGGGCGGGGCCAGAGGCGGGGGCGGGGCGGGGCGGGGCAGCGCGAGGCGGAGCAGGAAGGGGCGATGTCCGCTCCGCCCCCTGCCGCTCGGGCCGACTAGCTCCTCCCCTGCTCGGCTTCCGCGTCACGGTCCTTTACGCGGCTTGCCCGGCCCCGCTCATATAAAGACGCTTCTGGCCTTGCCCCTGGAGCTCGGCCCCATGGAGACGCCGCCGGCTGCGCCAGATTCACGGCGGGGTGAGTCGCGCGCGGTGGGGCGAGGGCAGAGGAGGGGGCGGAGAGGGCCCTGGCTGGACCGACCGGACGGGGAGGAACGTGCGGCGGGTCCCGTCCGGCCTTGCCGGTCCTCGGGATCCCTTCCAACTTAGCCCAAGTTGGGGAAACCTAAGGGAAGGAGAGTCAGGCTCCGGAGGGGGAGCCAAGGGAGTGCGGAGCTCGGGGCCGGGACAGCCTCCGCGTCAGATAGTCCAGCGGCCAACCAGAGTTTCCCAGCAACTTTTCTCGCCAGTGGGTCTCCCCGGAAAGTTCTCCTTCACCGGTCCAGGAGTCTGGCCACGAGCCCCGAGTTTCCTGGGCCTGGTTCCCAGCGCTGGGCGGGCGGGGGCGATGTCCTCAGCGGGGAAGCCCCTGGCCTCCTCCCCACCCACCCCACCCCCCACAACAGCGCACGTCCAACCCCAGGTTTCCACCTGAGCGCCCCGCCCCGCAGCTATGGGGGCGCGGCGAGGTCCCCTGAGGCCTCCCAAGACTTTCTGGGTCCCTGGGTTGGCGTGGGGCTGAGCTTGGGGTAGGAGGTGGAGTCATACTTCCTGAGTTCAAATCCTTTGCGCCAACAGCCATCAGCTAGATGACCTTGAGCAAGTTCTTAATGTCTGGCTGGTTTCATCCTTTGTATAATGGGACTGATGATCCCTAGCTGGGAGAGCTTTTGTTAGAAGACTAACAGAGGTAACAAGTGAAGATTGATTTGCATAGTGCCACTAGTCAGTGTTGTCTCATCCTATTGGGTGGGGCAAGGTGGGAGAAAGAGCCATTTCCCATTCCTAACCCTTGTAGTTGTCCTACAGGGAGCTGTGACAGGTGCCTTTCACCATTCTGAGCTGTGAGTGGCTGGTGGAGAGAGGCCCACGCAGAAAGCCAGCCCCTCCGCCATGAGTCTGTGGGAACTTGAAGACAGCCAAGGTACCCCCAGGTCGGCCCAGGAGCCCCCTGCTGAGGAGGCAGCAGCTGCTGAACTGCAGATGAAGGTGGACTTCTTCCGGAAGCTGGGCTACTCATCTGCTGAGATCCACAGCGTCTTGCAGAAGCTGGGGGTCCAGGCGGACACCAACACAGTGCTGGGCGAGCTGGTGAAACATGGGTCAGCAGCCGAGCGGGAGCGCCAGGCCTCCCCAGACCACTGCCCTCAGCTCCCTCTGGTCCCCCGGGGTGGGGGCACCCCAAAGGCTCCCATCTTGGAGCCCTCATCCCCAGAGGAAGACAAGGAGGGCAGTGACCTGAGGCCAGTGGTCATCGACGGGAGCAACGTGGCCATGAGGTACGTGTCACTTCTGTAGCCAAGACCTGGCCTGTGGCTAGGAATGGTGGCCTTGTGTCTCTGCACCTCCAGTAGAAGGGCCTTCAGGAAGGAGTCGACCTGCTCTCACACCCTAGTCTAGAGGAAGGGAAAGACCATTGTTGAAGCCCTACTGTGTGCCAAGAGGCTCCCATCATCCTCCTGGCTTCTTGGAAGAGGGTTTGCTTGGAATGTTTTAGGGATGAGAACAGATGCTCAAAGACTTGTTTGGGGGTCCCACCACTGAGAAGTGGTAGAGTAATGATTCGAACTCAGGTCCTCGTCTCCAGAGCTCACCTTATGCTCTTTGTCTCTCCTCAAGGGCCAGCACTCTCAGTTCCAATGCTGTGACATGAGGCAGTACAGTGGAGGGGATCAGACTGGGCTCCAGCTCACTCATGAAGGAGCCAGAAGTCACCCACTCTGAGCTGTCTTTCCTCATGCATAAGACAGGTCGAACCCAGCTCCTCAGGTGGTAGTTGTGAGGAGTGAAATGTGGTACCTAGAGAGAGTAACTGCTCAGAAGATAGTAACAGCGATGGTTATTACAATTATTGAGGGCCTGGGGCCTTATCTCAGACCTGGGCTCCCACGGAAGCAGACCCAGCTACTGAGGACTTCGTAGCTGTGACCAAGAGTGACCTCGAGGATCTAACTCTACACAAGGGGTGTGGGCGGGTGGCCTGTTGATTTGGCTTCAAGTGAACTGTGACTTGGGTCCATTCTGAATCAGCGGGGGCCACCTAGGGTGGACTGCACTCTGGGAACTCCCCAGGGCCAGACCCAGGACTCAGCACCAGTACCTTCTAACCCCCCATGCATGCTTTAACAGAGAATGGGGTGGGGTGGGGCCAGGGTTGCTCCTGACCCCAGGGAGCCCAGACCTCTGGCCTTGCTTTCTCCCAGTCCCTCAGAGGAGGGCTTGAGCCAAGGCTGACGCATCGTTCACCAGGAAGAGTTCTTGTGGGCGTGGACAGGGAGATCCCAGACCCCGGGTGGGGAATAGGGAGGGCTCCTTCACTGGCTGCCCTCAGGGATCTCCCAGGTGGGCTACCTGAGGCCTGGATGATCTTGGCCCGTCCGCCCCTCCCACTCCTGGCCCAGCTTAGCCACCTTTAGGTCAGTCTTCCTATCTCTGAAATGGGCTGAGTCTGGGTGGAAAGTTAGGTAAAGCTGGCTCTCACGTGTCAGTGGCAGCTGGTCACATGTGTTTTGAAAGTTAGGGGTCCCCTTCCAGGCCCCAGCAGTGTATAGCTAGGCAAGGTGCCAGGATGCATCTGTGACTCCTTCCTCCTGAGGCTTTTGCCAGAATGCTGAGCCCTGGGCAGCCATGTGCTGCGTGTGTTTGTATCCTGGCAGAAGGAGGAGGGGCCTGGGAGGGAGGAGGGGCAGGTGGTGGAGGCGGGGTGGCTGGAGGCTCTGGCTGGTGAGGCAGATCCGCTGGGGGTTTCTGAGCTGGGGCAGTAGCAGGAGGGGAATTCCAGCCTCAAACTTCCTGTCTCTGCTGCTACTGAGTTCTTGCCCTGCTGCCCCCTCCCCCACAAGGGCAGGCGGGCCAGCCCCCACGATATGCAAATCGTGGGGAAATTCACCTCTGTTTCCTTCTAAGGGAATTTTTCTCTAGCTGGGCCCAGCCCTGGCAGATCCTTTCACCTGGGTAGCCTGGCCGGGCCCTGCCCTCTGTCCTAGAGTGGAAGCCGCTGAGCTGGAGTCTCCTACGTATTCACACATCTTACCAGTGTCTAGTTAGCCAGGATAAGGGACCCTGACCTAGACAAGCAGGGCCGTGGTGGGAGTGGGAGGATATCTGGTTTTCCTGTGCCAGCAGAGCTTCCTCCATTGCAGGGAGAAGGACTAAAGTTAGCTGTAGGGAGGCACTCCGGCCTGGAAGAGCAGTATCTGGTGTTCCGCTTCTGCCAAGAGTCAGGCTCTGACTGCCTGCCAAGAGAATATTCTGGAGGCTAGAGCAGCTGAGAGCAGACTTGTCTCCAGCCAAGGGTTTTGGTGCCCAAAGGCAGTATGCTGTCCTGGAAACCCTTGCATCCCATTAAGTCCCAGGGCTTGGGGATGCTGGCCTAGGATGGGGCATATACATGTGCACACATGTGTATAGAAGGAGGTAGAAGGATGCATGTGTAAACTGCATACCTGAGAGAGGAAGCCAAGCCAGAGATGATCACACCCCCATGGTCTTGGGGAGACAGAGCAGAAGGCCCAGAGAAGGGAGTGATACAATGGAGGAAGCAGAACACCAGATACTGTCCTCCCAGATGGAAAGCGCCTCCCTACAGCTAATTTTGGTCTCTCTCACTGCACGGGGCACTATTAAGACAGACCAAGGACCTAACCCATCCTGGAAAGTCAAAGAAGGCTTCTCAGTGGTGGTAACACCTCACATGGGTCAGGACAAAGGAGCAGGAGTTTACCAAATGCATCATTTTTCCTGTCCACAGCCTGCCTGCCCCTCCCTCTTAACACTGTTCAAATTGGGAAGCTTTTTCTTCTTCTAAATAGACTTCATGTCTTGCTGTTAAGGACAGGAAAGTAATCTAGTGGCTGCAGATTTGAGTTCAAGTTCTGTCTCTTACCACTAGCCAGGGGATCTTAGATGAGTGTCAGAGTCTTGGTTTCCTCCTGTTAACGGCTAGCCTTGTAGGAATGGAAAAGGGAGGTATGTGATGCACCTGGCCTCCAGTAGGAGCTCAGTACCTGCTAATCCCCGCTCCATCCCCACTGTCAGGATTAGCGCCTATCTGAGCATCAATACCCATGGTGGTTATGAGTACAGGCTCTGGGTTTGCATCTCTGTTTCACAATTGCTGCTGTATGATGCTGGCAACTAGTTGCCCTCTGCAGACCACAGTTTTCTCATCTGAATAAAGGGGGAAAGGGACCTTTAATGATAGTACCATCCTCAGAAGCTTACTGATGATTTAGCATTGAGCACATAGATCAGGGCCTGGCTCAGAGTTCTCAGTAAATGTTAACTTTTAGTATAAGTGGGTTGGCGGATGCACCTGGCTAGGAGGCCCCACCTGGTAGGGATGAGCACTGCCTTCAGGCTGGACTTTGCCTCCCGTACAATTTACAGAGACCTTCAGACCCAGGAGTCCTGGCCTCACCCCCAGACAGCCTCTGTGCCCAACTGTCCCATATCCCTCTCTACCTTCTCTTGGGTCTCCAGCTATCAACGCCCCCAAAGCCACCCACAGGATGTGGTTGACCATGGACTTGCCTCTTTTGTGTAACGTTTATTCTGTTTTATTTGCTAAATATGAGAGTCTGAGTTGTTTACTGAGAGGTTAGTCAGAGGCAGGAGCTGTTGGGGAGGGATCCCCAGCTGGCCCCCTCCAGCTCCCCAGCCTGGTCTCAGAGCCCTTCTATCATACCCATTATTACTTGGGAGCCTCCCGTCCCTCTCTCACCCTCCCAGGAGTCCAGTGGTACCCTCACTTTGGTGGTCTGTCTTTGGCCCCAAGCAAACAGGAAAGTTGTCCCCCCAACATGGGCCCTTCTTAAGGAGGCTGCAGACAACCGGGCCTGTTTCTGAGGTAGAGCAACCTAGCAGCGCCTCAGGGCTTCCTGGATCCACATTAAGATGGGTGAAGTCTGGTCCTGAGACCAGGAAAGGGGCATGTCCTAGGTCCTAGCTCTCCTGCTATCAGAGTCCCCTGGTCCAGACTATCTGCTTCGAGTCATGCCCTTCTGAGAAAAGTGAGAAGAGGACAGGGCAGTGCAGGCGTTTTGGGGAATTGGCAGTCTTGAGAGGAAAGGCAGTCCTTTCACTTTCAAACTGAAAGGCTTCTGGGCAGCGTCCTGCATCTGGAGCCGCCTGCCTGCCGGGGTGTGGGGGGATCCTATTGGAGGCTGGGATCATGGCTCCTTCCACTTGGCCCTCCTCAGTCCCAGCCTCTGTGGTTTGTGCAGGACTGAACTTTAATCCAGCTTTAATCTGGAGAAATCTGGTTTTTCTTCAGTTAGCCGGGGGTGGTGGAGCGGGGGGTTGGGGGGGGAGTGAACCCCCATCCCCAGGCGAGGGAGGAATGGCGACTCGGTCTACTTGTGTACCTCTGTGTCCCCTTGGTCCCAGCACCCCCGGGTGGAGCAGGAACCAGAAGTCTCTTGCTCCTTTCCCCCACCCCCAGGTGTGTTGCAAGAGGTCTGAGTCTCCCCCATGTGAGGAGCGAGTGCTGCCAGATTCCTGGGCGTTTCCTCACTGTCGGGAGATGGGACCTCAGGGAAAGTCCCGGGTCTGGCCATCCCAGGCCCTGTGCGATCTGGAAGGGAATGCAGGCCTTAGGCCCCAGCCTGAGGGTGGTGGGCTGTGCCAGGGCAGGGGCTGGAGTGGGACCTGCCTCCCTCCTGCTCAGGCCTAGCGGATAGCAGATGAGCCACCCTCGTGGGCTGACTCCAACCCTCCTCTTCCCTCCAGCCATGGGAACAAGGAGGTCTTCTCCTGCCGGGGCATCCTGCTGGCCGTGAACTGGTTTCTGGAACGGGGCCACACAGACATCACAGCATTTGTACCATCCTGGAGGAAGGAGCAGCCTCGGCCTGATGTGCCCATCACAGGTGAGTGGCACCTCTGGAAGAAGGTGGTCTTACTGCTCCGGGAGCCCTCACCAGGAAAGACCCTTTGGGTGTGACCAACGACTTCTAGTCCTCAAGCAGGGACCAGCATTTCTTTTCCCAGCTTGTGCTGGCCTCAGCACGCCTGCTCTGAACAATTGGAGGTCACCTTGTGCAGCCTCTGCTTATGAGTACTAGGCTCTCCCCACATCTCCCGTGGCACAGGGGCAGCAGTGTGGTGGCTGAGCCCATGGGCTCTGGAATCCTGGTTCTGTACCTTCTGGCTCACCTTGCTCTGAGCCACCTGCTCCTCATCTGAGACATGGGTGGGGGGTTGATAAACCTCACAGGGTTGTTGTGAGGATCCCATAAGTTAATACATGATAAGTGCTTAGAGGAGTGCTTGACACATAGTAGTTGCTCAGTAAGTGTGAGGCGTCACCATTGTTCTTACAACAAGAGCCCCCAACCTTTGGGAGTAAAAACTGAGTTTATTTCTCTAGAAGTCGATCTGCAGGCAGGCTGGCTGGGGCCACCCACTCCAAGAAAAGTGGCCCCTTCTGCATAGGCTCTGGTAGCTTTATCCTGGCTACAGGGGACAAAGCCAAGACATGTCTCCTGCCCCAGCTCAAACCGAGGCTCATTCATGGACCCCTATGGGACCAGCTGGGTGAACACCAGAGCTACGCCCACTTGTGGCATGAACAGGCCTGATGTCCAGAAGGCGGAAAGGGCGAAGCCCAGTTTTGTGCTCTGGAGCCTTTGTTGAGCAGACCTGCAGGCCTGTTCCTAGGTGTCCTTGGTTTTCAGGCAGCAAACCATGCACAAGGCTCAGGGGAGGGGCTGGGCTGTGGCGGTGGCCTCAGCAGAACCCCTTCCTGCCCTCATGCACCTGGAGCTAGGAGCCCCTTTGCTGGCCACTAGGAGGTAAGGGAGCCCTGCGGGCCTGGCTCTGGGTCCAGGCTGGGCCCTGACCTGTGTCCCTGCCACTTCCCAGACCAGCACATCCTGTGGGAGCTGGAGAAGAAGAAGATCCTGGTGTTCACGCCGTCGCGGAGGGTGGGCGGCAGGCGGGTGGTGTGCTACGACGATCGCTTCATCGTGAAGCTGGCCTTCGAGTCAGACGGCGTGGTGGTCTCCAACGACACCTACCGGGACCTCCAGAGCGAGCGGCAGGAGTGGAAGCGCTTCATCGAGGAGCGGCTGCTCATGTACTCCTTCGTCAATGACAAGTGCGTTCTCGAGAGCGGGGAGGCCGATGGCCTTGGGGTCCTGAGGGGAAACCTGAGGTGCCCCTAGGAGAGGTGGGGCTGGGGGCCGTGGCCTCGGATCCAGGCAGCTTTGGAAGTGAGATGGACAAGGGAGGGGGATGGAGCAGTCGCATTTGTGACAGGATGCGGTCAGTGGTTCCAAGAAAGCCTCTCCGGTCCCCAGCACTTAATGTCTGACCAGAGGCCAGTGGACACAGCCTTAGATTCAGATTTTCAGGTTGCTGGTCTCCTTGTGGCCTCAGCTCCCAGCATGAGGATTGCCCTAAAGGTGCCCACAGCCGTGTCCCTCTGGACTTGGGACCTCCTCCCCTCCCTTGGGGCAGTCCCACCCAGAGCCCAGGATGTCCTGCTAGATGGGCACCAGTTTTAAGAGCTGCCCACCTATCCTTCCAAATGAGGTTTGCTGTCCAGTCCCTGACCAGCACTTGGAAGTCCTCCTCACATCTCCCACCTACTCTGCAGGTTCATGCCCCCCGATGACCCCTTGGGCCGTCATGGGCCAAGCCTGGACAACTTCCTGCGTAAGAAGCCACTCACAACCGAGCACAGGAAGCAGCCATGTCCCTATGGTAAGAGACCCAGCTCCACCCTCCATGACCGTCCTTACTCCTTCCCATGCCTCTCTCCTAAGTCGGCCCGTGCCCCAAATTCTTCCTCTTGGCGACCACCTGACTCCAAGTTTCCTGTGCCACCCCTGGTTCTGGAGCTCTCCTGCTTATAATCCCCCTTCCTTCTCTTCCAGGGAGGAAGTGCACCTATGGGATCAAGTGCAGGTTCTTCCACCCCGAGCGGCCAAGCCGCCCCCAGCGCTCCGTGGCTGATGAGCTCCGTGCCAATGCCCTCCTCTCACCCCCTCGGGCCCCGGGCAAGGACAAAAGTGGCCAGCGGCCTTCTCCACCACCCCAGCCTGGCTCTCAGCCAACAGAGCGTGAGCCATGCAGCTTGGAAGGGAAGACGCTGGGAACCCAGGCATCCCCGGGGTCTCACCGAGAGGGTCTGACCCAGACCTTTGTCCCAGCGACTGCAGGCAGGAGCCTTGGGCCCACGGACTGGTTCCCGCAGACCCTGGATTCTCTCCCATACACCTCCCAGGACTGCCTGGACTCGGGCATTGGCTCCCTGGAGAGCCAGATGTCAGAACTGTGGGGGGTTCGAGGAGGAGCCCCTGGTGAACCGGGCCCCCCTCGAGGCCCTTATGCTGGTTACAACCCCTACGGGGCTGAGCTCCCAGCCACTCCGGCCTTCTCTGCCTTTGGACGGGCCGTGGGTGCCGGACACTTTAGCGTCCCTGCCGACTACGCACCCCCGCCAGCCGCCTTTCCACCTCGAGAGTACTGGTCAGAGCCATACCAGCTGCCCCCACCCACCCCAGTCCTGCAGGAGCCCCAGGTGCCAGGCCCAGGGGCCGACAGGGGCCCATGGGGTGGGGCAGGCAACCTGGCCAAGGAGCGAGCCAGTGTGTACACCAAGCTGTGTGGAGTCTTCCCCCCACGCCTGGTGGAGGCTGTGATGGGGCGCTTTCCGCAGCTCCTGGACCCCCAGCAGTTGGCTGCCGAGATCCTCTCCTACAAGTCCCAGCACCTTAGTGAGTAGGCAGCCCTGGCAGCCCTCCAAGGGCTGTCAGGCTGGGCTGCGGGCTATCGAGCAGCCCGGTCCCAGCCGGAGGCTTGCACTGGAGGCTGGACAGAGGGAGGATTAAAGTAGGGAAGGGAACCCACAAACCAAAGATACTGTAGGATTGGTTCTGGCCCACTCGGCACCTCTAGTCGTCTGCCCAAGTGGGCCAGAAGTGATCACCCTGTTGATGCACATTGTATCTCTATTTTAAGGAGACACTGCCGGTACCGGCCGTTGGTCCGTGGCTGAAGCCCAAACCCCCCTTTCTCTCAGCGGGCGGGGAGGGAGGCCGGGGGATCAGAGGCCTGGGCTGGGGGCCCTGTGCATGGCCCCCCACCTCCGCTCCGTCCCTGGGATGCCAGGCTTGGCTGGCTAGTTGGGCACCGTGTGCCTGCCCTCCGAGGGCCCCTCTTCTAAGCTAATGAGGCCTCATCTGTGCTCTCTTGCAGGGCACAAGGCTTCATGTTAGTAAGCAAGATGCTTCTTAATAACCCACCTTCTGTCCACTCAGTCCACCTATCTCATTGCCCCTGCAAGGGATCAAGGACCTGCTGTCCCCACCCTCCCTGCCCCTTCCTCTGTACGTAGAGTCATCTCACCCTTCCTCATGGGTTAGGGGGGGCAGTACATGTAATGTTAATATTTTAAATGGAAAGTACTTGCCTCTCTTAACACGTCAATAAAGTATAATGTGAGCCCCTTTAAGAGGTGATGGCCTTTGTTACGCTTGCGGGTCCAGCTGGCCTTTAGGTAATGGAAGGTCAGGGATGTGCACCTCAGACCTGCTGAGCTCCCCTGAGAGCGCTCAGTCCCTTTGGGGCCGAGGCCCGAGAAGAAGAACCTGTTGATGTGGGCAGGGGTGGGGGAAGGTAGGAAGCAGAAGTGGAAAAAGGCTTAGAGTCCTGAGACTGTGGTGTGGGGAGGAGATGGTACTGGGCGTCAAGTGGGGGTGTCTGTTCCCCTTTCTGCCCTGTGACCAGAGCTGAGGATGGGAAACTACCTGCTTCTGAGGAGCCGGGTAGAGTGGGTGTGGGGGAGCCCTCGGGCACTCAGCCCTGGTCCCCATCCTCCCAGAAATTGCCATGTTCTAGACCCAGAGTCATACAAGTGGAGCAGGGGGCGCTGGCAGAAACAGCCTGGAGAGGCAATGCCATTGTAACCTCCGAGTGGGAGCTTAGGGCTCCTGATCCCAAACTCAAGAACTGGCTCTGCCACGGGTTTTGTCACCTGGGGCAAGTGACTACCCCTCTCTGGGTCTCCGTTGCCTCATCTATGAAGTGGAGATAATAATGGTTCTTACCTTACAGAATTGCCATAAGGAATGCATGAGATTGTACGTGTCAGGTGTGTGACCCAATGCCTGGCACGTAGTCAGTGCTCATTAAAGTGCCTCTGGCGTTGCTCTCTGTGGGCTGTGTTCACCTCCAGCCACCATCTACCTTCTCATCTGCCCCTAGAAGGAAAGAGACCAGGCAGAAATATACTTTTTTTTTTTTTAGAGGTGAAAAAATGAGGTATAAATGTTAAATATTTTAAGTGAAAAGCTGGGCTGTGAGATCATCCCCAAACAAACACCATCATCAGGGGGAAATGGAAAAAAAATAGTTTTAATAATTATATCTTTGAACATCTCACATAATTTGCACTTATTGTTTGTGGAGCTTTTATAGTATCTTTTTTAAGAAATTGTCTTACCACAGAGCAGCTGTGCAGCACGTTGAAGAAAATGCCACATTAGCTATCTCCCTGCACACTAGGCCCCCGCTCTGTTCTTCACACTGAAAGTTCTTTAGAAGCCTGAGCTTCAGACAGGGTTTGAGGAGGAGGAATCCATACACAATCCACGACACGCTCAAGGTGCCCCAATGCCTGTTGCTTCCAGCCTCCTCGGGAGGTTTTATTTGCACTAAGATATGTCATTGCCTTATTTAATATTTTTTCCAATCAAGCACTGTACTCCAGGTTAAAAAGTTATTTATGAGCCTTTGTTTGTTTTTATGGGACAGGAAACAAAAATACCAGACTGTCCTGTTTATTATCAGCTACTGGCGATGCTGAATGACTTGCCCAAGATCCCACGAAGAGGGACAGGACAGACTGGGGCAGAGCCTCAAGTTTGGGGGTTCCCTGGCCCCACAAACCTAATGAAGGGAGGGCCCCAGGCACTGGGTTCACAGGGACTCTCAGGGCCCTGAGACGGATGGAGGTGGCGAAGGTGCCCTCAGCCCCCTATCTCACGACCCTCTTAGCTTTACATTCATATAGGAAACCCTCCAGCATGACAGTGAAGTGAGCACCCCACCCACCTGCTCAGCAGCAGGTACCCAGCAGTCCCAGCTACCAAGCCCTGTCTCTGCACACCACAGTGGCCTGAAAGCACTCTGGAGATAATACCCCTCTTCCCATCCCTTCGGCTGGCTGTTCGTAGATTTGAGGGCTCACTTGGTTATTGACCAGAGCCGAACTCTTGGTCATTTGCTGCTTTTGGTGTGTGTTTGTATGTGTTGTTCGTTTTGGTGATAGGGTGAGGGGCATCATGGAACAAGCAGACCAGGTGGGAGTGGGAAGGGGCGGCAGGTCCAGGCTGGCTGTGGCTAATGTGTGGAGATCATGCCTGGCGCTGCTGGCTTGCTGATAGGCAGAGCCCATGTGTCAGGTGCCAGCTGGGGCTGGGCTCTGGGGAGGATTGAGTCAGTTCAGTGTACTATTGGCCTCAGCTTACACCCTGTGCTTTCCCAGCAGCCCCAGCCTGGCTA
This sequence comes from Pteropus vampyrus, assembly GCF_000151845.1. Lineage (NCBI taxonomy): Eukaryota > Metazoa > Chordata > Mammalia > Chiroptera > Pteropodidae > Pteropus > Pteropus vampyrus. Next base: position 13,226,463 of record NW_011888817.1, read on the forward strand.
GGCTGACTATCAGGGTTTATAGCCTCCCCTCCAGGCCTTTCTCAATCTGACTTCCGGACAGAGCCACTCAGAGGCTGCCAGGCCCACTGCCCAGGATGTTTCTCTCTCACGACTTAGGTTTTAACTGGGAAGGTCTCCTCACGACTTCTTGCCCTACCCTCTGAAGCACCTTTACAAATGGGGCCTCAGTATCCCCACCTGTAAAAGAGACACAATGATCCTAGATTTGACAAGAGCATGTGACAGCAGCAGGAGAGGAAGAAGGCCTGGGTTCAAGTCCCCTCACTGGCCGTGTGGCCCTCTACAACTCAGCTCCCCTCCCAGAGCCTCAGCTTCCTGGCTTGCTTCACAAGTCAGCTGTAAGGGTCACACAGGCTCAGGCTGGTGCGAAGGAGAGGGTGGCGGGGCCCGGACAATGATCCTGAGACAGAAATTCAGGTGCTGAGGCACTGGTGGGGCTCAAACTCGGATAGCTACCCTGCCTGCTCTTTCCCTCTTTTGTTTTCCTGGTGCCAGGAGCTGAGAAACTGATGAGGAAACCAATGAGTATGCAAATTCCTGCTTTGCTGGGAAATGATCCTAGGGAGCTCACTGAAGATGGCCTCCTGCCAGGGCTTCCCTGAACCCCCACAGTCCCCGCACCCCGCACCCGCCCTGGGGCTCTCACCAGCAGGGGCCTGACCCTGAGTTTTCTTGCAAGTTCCGTCTCGCACATGGGTTAACCCTTATTAGGGTGCAGGATGGCTGCAGACACCTCAGCCTCCCTGGTAGAGAATGAGCTGGCCCACAATGGGAAGAAATTCCCTGCCCTAGATGTCCCAGCCTGCTCTGTCCCCATACTACTTCTCCAGCCTGAGGAAAACCCAGCAGTCCCTAAAGATCTAGGGACCTAAACTAGGAGGAGGAGAGCTTTGAGGGTCCAGGGGAGCACCTTTCCCCAGGCCCCCAAGGCTGCTAAGACCCCAAACAAGTCTAGTCTCCTGCAGAATGGTGTGGGGGAATGGCTGGGAAGAGGCTTCCACCCACCACTGCAGCTGCCACTTCCTCCCTCTGCCCACCAGCAAAGTTCTGTGCCCTTCCAACTCCCCTGTCTTTCCTACACAGAAAGACAAGACCCCTGCCTGACCCTGGGCAGGTCTCTGTCAGAGAGTAAGCAACAGAGAAACTGGGATTCGATGGGACACAAATCTAGGAGAGTAGGGGTTGTCGTCAGCCTGAGCCCTGGACCCAGCCGGTCCCCAAGGGCTCGTGCCCCCAGATAAGGCAGGCCAAGGGTTAGCAATTTTGCCAATTTCTCGAATCTCTGGCTCATTATTTTTCCCCTGGAACATAGCAAAGTGGGTGGAGTGGAGAGTGGTGATTAAGAGCCTGTTCTGAGGACCTCCTATTTCATGGGAAGGGTGTGGGAGATTTGGCTGAAAGAGACAGGAAGTAGGGCCCTACAATTAAGGAAACCCAAGCCATCCAGGCCATGGTATGTAAATCCTTCCAGCTAGTTCCTGGAGGGGGAGTAGGCACTAAGCTGTCACCCTGGGGTGTGGCCTCTTGAAGCCCGAATCAAGGCAGCTGCTGGCAATCTCAGACTGATCATTCATTTAAGAAATAGCTACAAAACTAGGTGGGAGAAAAGGATCAGGCAACCCCACCCCCACCTCTACTGAGCTGGGCATGTGCTGGGAGGGCAGGTCACTCACTAGGAAGGAGTCCAAAGGCTGATTCTGGCTGCTCTCCAGAGAAAAGCCTTGCAAAGGCCAGAGCCGCTCGTGGTGCTCTGCCTGCCACCTGCTGGCACCTTCTGGTATGACTACCTGTGGAGCAGGAGCCCGGCTTAGCTGGTTAAGCCACCAGCATTGGTTTGAACAAAGTACCTAAAGACAAATGTCTTCAGCAGGATCCAAAATCAAGAATCTAAAGAGAATAATACAGAAAGTAAGTTTGAAGGCAAAAACTTGGAATTCTTAATGGCATCTGCAGCTCTACTCTGGAAAGCAACACTGGAGGTCAGTCATACCCCCTACAAAGTTTAAAGCTCCAGAAAATTCCATCTATTCTAGATAACAAATTACCCAAGTAAAATTCTCAAGAACTGGAGGAAAGGGAAGGGAAGGGAATAAAAATAATCTGAAAGATGAAATCTCAGTGAGATCCATGTGTTTTAACCCTTTGACGCATATATACCTTTTGGCTCAGCAATTCCACTGCTAAGAATTTATCCTACAGGTACTTAATGTATTTGCAAAATGAGGTGTGTAAAACACTATGATACTATCTGAAATAGCAAAAGATGGGAAACAACATTAACTCCATCAGTAGAGGACTGGTTAAACAAATTTTGGTACACACATGCCAATAGAAATGACGAGGCAGCTGCATATATAGAACATTCTCTAAGCCGTATTGCTAGATGAAAAAAGTGAGGGTATATCAGTGTGCGTCGTGTGCTACCATTTCTGTAAGAGACACGTGTATGTGTGCATATTGCTCACGTGTGTACAAAGTTCCTCTGGAAGGATACACATGAACCTGTCTCTGGGAAGAAAAACTGGTGGCTGAGGGACAGGTGGGTTTACTTTTCACTGACTACACTTCAGTACCATTTGAATGTATGTCATTTGCATATATTCCTTGTTCAAGTTAAATATTTTAAAGCCCCCTTGGAGTATAGAAATAAGTTATGGGGCCAGGGATGTGGATCTGAGTAGGGTTGTACAGGCTAGAGGTTTCCCGTTTATTCCTGTACATGAACAGTTAAACCTTGGAGCATTTATACCTCCTCCATGTATGTTAAAAAGTAGTTACTGCCATTTATAAAGATGAAAATGGTCAAAAATCGGCAATTGCTTGTGGTTCGACCTAATATTTATTTATGAATTACCTACATGTGCTAATGAACTAATATTTAGGTATACTTCATAACACACCTCAGAGTGATGAACTTAAATAAGGCTGAGCCTGCAAGTAAATATAAATGAAAGTCTTGATATGTTCTTCCCCTCCACCATGAGCCACCCTTCACAGCCTCCCCACTGGAGACGACTGCCCTACAAAGTGAGGATCAGAATCAACTCCACCACAGCCCTCTCAGCGGTGAGAACTTCTCTATGCAGAGCAGTTTTTCAAAGTGAAAACTGTTTCAAATCACAAAGCTTAGCACTTGTAAAATTCAGACATAATAACATTAGATTAACACAGGAATGAGAGTCCCAGTCCTTTCTTATTCTCTGCATCTTCCATGCACTTCACCTTCCGGGGCACTGGGAGAAGTAAATGTGTACAAAGCAGCACCACCTGGTCTCTCCACATTGTACCCAAACCAGAGCACTGCCCTGGAGCTGAGCCTCATGCACGAATGTTTAGTGTAATAATGCCTCAGTAATTTGTAGTAAAACTGAGTGGCAGAGAAATCAGATAGACTATTTCAAAACAGCATACTGACTGCTTTCAAGCTCAGGCCACTTCACACTTGCTTGCATAGGTCGAGGTGTCGAGAATACTCCTTATAGAATACTTGCATCAACCCAGCACCCAAAGGCTCCAGCTTGGAGTTGGAAATAATTCTGATGCCTGCTTCCTACTCTTTCAAAGGAATGGATTTTCTTCTAAGCAAACAGTATAAACTCAATAGTGGGGAGAGTGTTTAACCTTTTTGGTCAATTCCTTAAAACACTTCAAGACCCTAAAATGTATAACAGCTTTGAAAGTCTATGCTCTCAGCCAACACTGGCCCTGTCCAAATTCGTGATGTTTCCTTTCAGTGCCTCCCCTGGACCCATGTAGCTTCTAGCCTTTTACATTGAGGGTCGTTCCTGCACAGTTGCTGTGGACAGCTTGTAGGGTCTGAGGGTATTTAGAACACTTTGAGTTTGAAAAAATTATTTCCTCAGCCCCCTGGAAGAGTATACTTGAGACTACCCAAGCAGCTTTGGACAGACACCATCCTCCCAGGGTGACAAAATATAAGTACAGTGTCTGGACTTTTTAAAAATGTCTTTACCAAAAGGGGCAAAGGACAACCTATTCCCATCTTAGAAGTAAGACTAAAGCACAGAAAACCAAATTTACACAGATGTCAGAAATCAACTAGCACGACTGCCCTCAGCCCTCCCATTCCCTCTTGTTCGTGTGGATTACAGGAGAGAAGGGAGGACATGTCACCAGTCATCTCACAGTGTAGTTTGTTAAAACAATTCATTTTCTGTCCCTGAGATCCGAAGCAAAGTACTGTTCCAAACCCAACTATCCTGGTGAGGACACACTCAGGAACTTCTTCAGGTTCTGGCCATCATTCCAGTTCAGGAGTCACTGGCGGGGGCTAAGATGGGATGATATAGGCCACCCAGAACACCTCTACTTATTGGTGGGTACTGCTACCTAAATGAATGTGTCCCTCGGTGTTAGCACTTTTGTTCTGATCAGTGACTTGATCAAAGCCATTGCCTCATCTTATTTTAAAGTCAAGCAAACTTAGTTTATAATCAAGGTTTCAAGTACCTGTGACAAGCATGGTAGGCAGATATCCCTTGGTGCCTTTTTCTAAACCACCTCAATGCAGGGAACCTAAACAATCTCTCAGGTCTTGCAAATCTCCAGTATACCTGGCCGACTCACAGAAAAACTGGGAGGTTCCCCTAATTAATGATTAAACTTCAGAGAGAAAATAAATGTAAAGCAGCCCAGCTCTATGATCATATATATACATGGGTGTATTCATATATAGATACGCTTTTTAAATAATATATCTTTTTAAGAGCAGTCCTGCTATATCTCTAGGACTATAATCAAATATCTTCGGTTTGCCATATACTTTCCACAGTTGAGAAAACCGTAGGTATCCCACCCCTCTGTCCCCAAAAAGGAGTCAAACCGACAAGAATACAGAATGCTTCTGCTTTTTACTGTTTCTAGCTTTTTTTTTTTTTTTTTTTAAGGAACAATCTAAGAAACTATTTCCTCAAAAATCCTGGCACTGGAGTTCTGCTACCAACAACATAGCCAACATCTAAATAGCCACAGAGTCCAAAACAAAACAAAGTTTATTTGAGAACAAGAGTGAAAGCTTTTGCACATCAGACAAGGTAGAATTGTTCTGATAATAGACACCACCCATATTCAGCTCTATCAATATTATCACAAATGGAACATTTTTTTCTAACAAAGATATGGGCATAAGTAAAGGACTATGACTAAAGAGTCAAACAAAAGGTGAGGCCCCAAATCTTATCCCTTAGACTCATTCATTACAAAGGATGTAAATCACACCATCCTGTCTCCTAACGCAGTGGTTCTCAATCTGGCTTCCTATTGGAATCCTGGGGATTCTTTGAAAGAAATGCCCATAACTAGATTGTATCCTAGTCAAGAGTCTCTGGGGGGTGGGACCCAGGCATCAGTATTTTTTAAGCTTCTCAGGTGACTCCAATGTGTAGCGAAGGTAGACCACCACTGCTCCAGGCAGGTAACAGTCATCAGCGAGTTCCTCAGTCCGTCGCTCCCACGAGGAAGGGGCATCTGCCGGCACCGCTGGCTCTCGTCCCTATCTTTCACTCTGCTCAAGAACTCCATAGGTTATCAGCTCTGGGTACAACTTTGAGTCTTTCCACATGCCTTAATGATTTTAAGAGCAATATTTCATCAGGCAAATACCAGCAAAGAGAGAAAAGATGGGCAAGGAAAGAAATTTCCATAAAGCATGATACAAATAAATAAGTGAAAACACAATCTCAGGTTTAAAAGTAAAGCATGAGAAGGCAAAGCCTATGAAATTTTATTTATACAAAAGAATAAAAATATTTTAAAAGGACTGATTTAAATTTATGTTTTTCAGCTTTCCTATTCCTCAAACATGAAACTGCTTCCGACTCAGAGATTTAAGATAGGTAATTATTAAATAAACACTTTTTACCCTTCCCCTGCAAAAAAACCCAAAGGGTCAGGTTCCCCATTTAATTATGGTAAACCAGGCTGCTCTCAGGTAAGCATACTGGCAACTCTGCAAAAAGGATCATCAGCTACGTCGGTGGGAGGTATGAGCTGTACAAAGGCATTACAAAAAGTCCCAAAAGAAAATAAGATGGTAAAAACAACAATAGAAAAATGATAAAACACAAACAAAATAAGAAAACATCAGGTATTTACAGCCTCCCTCTGAAATGCGACCTCTGTTCTACTTTCAGCATAAAACAAAAGCAGAGACCATTTCTCGATGGGTGTCACACAGGAAGCTGGTGCCAGCCAGTTTGGGGGAGACATTCATTCCAAGAAGGGAGAGATTCAGTTAGCAACTTGCTGGGATTAAAACCATGTCTTGGTCTTCCTGCAGTTCTGTTACTAAAAATGACACAAAGTAAATGATCCGACGTGGTCTTACGGAAATGACTTCTTTGTCACCACATTTCAGAACAAACTACTCAGAGTCACAGGCACTGGGTCTGGGAAAGCAGAAGTGGATGGCCATACACTCAGGTGAGGGATGTTTATCTTTGTGAGGTCAGAGGAGGGAAGCAGGGCTCTAAAGCCTGGAGGCTTCTGCACTAATGAGTCTTCTAATAGTCCTAAAGAGAGAAAAACAGTGGCCCAATTAATTCTCAGCAGAACATTGGTTTAAACTTTTAAAACAAACTGAACCTCATACACTCCGCTAGGGATTGTTCTGTAGCTAGTGATTCCATTTTAAATGTAATGTACAATATTTCACATCTGAAAATGGCCTACCTTCTGAGTCCACCAGGGGACTAAAACGCCAACTCTGCCCAAATTATTAGACATCCTAAGCTCATCGGTCAGAAAAAAAGCTAGTATTAACAATTCATTATTTAATCAAAGGGAACTTTTCTTCAATAAAAATGTACAAACCCTCTCTCCGAAATATTTTTTAAAAAGTAAGTAACAGCTGAAAGCTGTTACAGAGGGACATCCCAGATTTAAAAAATTTAGAGATGCAACCCTAGATTAGGGACACTCAAACTCTGAAGACAAATACATTTTTCTAATCATCTACAAAATTACCAGCCTCTCTGAAATGTTCCAACCGATACTTACAGCTCGTGGTTTTTTGTTTAACTTCAGATCAATCCTGTATAGGAAAGATAAAAGATATTTGCATTTTAATTTACAGAAAAAGAGTTGAGAATCAGCTACTGCATAGGGCACAAGCTATAACAAAGACTATTTGGTTAAGTAAAATCCACATTCTTCATTAGACTATGTCATATTTAGTTGTTTATCCAGATATTATTAAACAGGTATTTAAAAACATGAGCAGATACTCTTTGCCAAAAGGCAAACATAGGTGACTCAAAAAGAAATATATAGCAATTATAAAAGCCATATAATTTTTTTAAATTATTCCAAAATTATATGTTAAAAAGATTGGATTAAGAGGGCATGCTCTACATTAATGTGTTAGCTCTGTAACTATATCACTGATAATCACTGAAACACATGGTGATTAAGAACAGGAAAGAGACTAGGAGTTTGTATTTCTGGACATGAAACACAAAAGAAATTAAAACAAATTTCAATTTTTAAATCTTTCTATAGCAAAATATCAAGATCTTAAACTATTAATCTCCTTATGAAGCAAAGCCAGAAAATCAATTTAAATATGAATTAAAGAAGTTATCTATTTTAAAAGCAATTAAAATGCATAAAAGTGAAGTTTACTTAATTTTGCTGAAGTTATTAAATAAAATGTTACCTCCATCACGTTTTTCTGTTTTTAAAAAAAACTTCCCAGCCTAACCTAATATACATACCTACAATTAAACAGATAAACTATGGGTTAGAAAGGTCTCAAAAAGGCATATTGGTCTCTACATACTAAACAACACAGCACAAATACTAATTCAAATCAAACTTACTCAAAGTCATAATCAAACATGCCAGACGGGCTGAGGGGCAGCATTTGAAAGGAAGAAAGCAATAGACATTAATATACTAATTGAATACATTAGTCGATTAGCCACCCTAACAAGGTTTGTAGAAACAAAATCAGCTTTAAGAATCTTAAGCCATAAAGTTTCAAACATCAAAGCACCAAAGATTTTGTGGTTGGGAGATTCCCTTCCCTCTATGGTTTTCATATCAGAAGAACAGACTATGAAAGGAAAAGTTATTTCATTAGAAAACTAGATACCTGCAGGCCTTGTATTAGCTGTCAGATTCAGAGTTAGAACTTTGAAAATATTTAATTATAATGACAAATATAATTAGGACATTAGAAGAAATAGAGAAAGAAGGGTTTAGTCAGTCATATAGTGAAAGGCGCTTTGAAGACAGAACTAACAACTCAGCAAAACATACTTGCACTAAAATCAAAGATAAAAACATTATACATTTTTTAAAAAAGAAAAAACATTTTGCAACTTTTAACTCAAATTATATGTTCTAGTCCTGTCCAGGGAACATGGTAATCCTTGTCTACAGCATTCATCCTAGAAGCCAAGGGTCGAATGAATAAACTTCAGTGATTGGTGAGTCTTGTTCCAGAAACTGCAGAGCCTGAACGGTGATGGCAGTTAACTGTTTGTGTCAGGGCTACAGGTATGGAACACCAAAGTCTGCAGCACCCCTATGAAAACAAAGGAAAGTTGATACCCACAAGCACCCAAGCCTCAGGGATCTGGATGGGAGTAACATGAGAAGGAGACCATTTGGGGCCATCACTGCTAACAGACTGTGGTCTGGAGAGACCCCCCAAAGCAAACATGAACCCCGAGCATGGCACCAGCTCCTTAGATGGTTCCAGTGCCTTTTGGACTATAGACAGATGGTAAAACAATATGCGAAATGGCTATCTTTTTCTCCTAGCCAATATTTGCAAGAGTGAAGCTGGAAGAAAGCTTAACTTCAATAACCTTTATGCAACAGTTTCACTCATTTGGGAGTGTACAGTAAGTGTGAAAAACAGCAACTATCAAAAATTTAACTTTCGGCTTCACTTATCTTTGTTCATAAATTAAAGTGGACTGTACCTACTTAATGAAAACTTCACAAACTACCTAGAAGAATTTTAGAGTTTGGTATAGAAGTTTACCTAAAGAAAAAGCTGTAAGTTATTTCAATTTTTTTCTTTAAAGATACTGGGACTTATTGTTCAGATATCATGTAAAATATAAAAATTCAGAACAATGTGATCATTTATGAATGCTAAAAAATTATTTGATAAATTATCATATTCCTGAAAAGGACAACTTCGAAAGTTATTCCTTTTTGCTAAAGTACCATATTTGCTTCCACTTTGCTTTACTCACCACTAAACAGTGCCTGGCACATAGTAGGTACTCAGACATTTATTGAAATAATTTACTATTGACTTGATCTGACTTTACTGTGGCATGTTGGAGGAGAAACAAGTACTATACTGGGTGCAAACTTACAAATGTGTACAAAATGCTCCACCCTCACCTCCACTCTGTCAGACCCACTAAGACAGGGGTCCCCAACCATGGGGCCACAAATCAGTACCAGTCAGTGGCCTGTTAGGCCATACAGCAGGAGGTGAGCGGCGGGTGAGCCAGCAAAGCATCATCTGTATCTGCACCCGCTCCCCGGTGCTGGCATCACCACCTCAGCTCCACCTCAGCTCATCAGGCATTAGATTCTCATAGCAGCACCAGTCCCTAGTGCCAAAAAGGTTGGGGACCGCTGTACTAGTGGTCAAGGAGGCGAGGGGTTTGGGCCAGACACATTTCCTGACTAAAGATGTCAGGAATCTGAGCCCCTTAAATGGTCACTGAGGTGCCACTCAGGCATACTGAACCTGTTTTCCCAAGAAAGAAGGCAAAGCAGCCCCACCCTGCTCCCTGGGGCAGGCGAGTGCCTAAATCCAAGGGAGAAGCCCGGCCAGATTAAACCAGAGAAATGACCACAGGACCCTGTTTTCCAAACAGAAACACCATTTGTGAAAATAATAACTAACACTAGAGATCTTTAAAAGTCCTAGTATTTTTCTGGAAAGAGTTAGCTTCTAGGGCCAGGAGAGAAAAGGGAAGGAAAAAGTACTGTTCCTATGAAAATCTACTAGAAACCTGCAAGAAGTTAAGTTCAATGCCTAATACCATTTTATCATCAGCTGATCATGTTGCTAAGAAAAATAAAGTATTATCTGAAATAAACAATAGCTATCTAGAGTCTATTTGTATTAGTAATAGAAAAAAATGTTCTAGAAACTTTCATGGAGTTTCCCCCCTATTCTAGACACTCTGAAATAAGAAAAGCATCATAGCTGTAAAATGAGACAGGAGTAAATTTAATAAAAGCAACACAGAGCATGACATTTAATTATCTTGACAATTAAAAAAACATTTTTAAGAGTATGGTACTCTGCAATTGCTTGTGATAAGCTAGCATCGGTCCTATCACAGTGATCAAATGATATGTAGCCTTACAAAAAAGAAAAGATATGTAATTTTTGCTATTTCTTCCTGCACTTAAGAGATTGGCATGGTGATCTGTGGTTTACCGAAAAATGTTAAGCAGCAGTCCTTAGTCTATTTGGAGGAAATATTATTTCTGCAGTCTAAACACCACTACCACTGACAAGAAAAACTCTTAAAAGAATTAAAGAATCAGTTGATGCCAAGGAGGCATAAACCAGTTAGTTAATTCTATATTATCCCCGTGTGCCATACCCTTGGAGCTAACAATTTAATACCTTGGGCGCATGGAGGAATATCCTACAAGTTTACAAAGGAACCCAACCCAGAAGCAAACTGGAGGACAGGGAACACCACCCCAGATGCCTCCTTTCATCTCTTCAGCATGCAGGCTCCCAGGAAAAGCCAGCCTCTGGATACCTGGTTTCCGTGCTTCCCAGAAGGTCTGAGGCCAAGGCAAGAATTCCTCTCCTTGGAAACTATGCGTTACCCTCCCTGAGTGCAGGTGTATAATTTCCAATTATCTGAGTTAATAGGCTCCATATCATCATACAAACCCCAAGCAGAGTGAATGCTAACATCCTCTCTGGGTGACACCTGACCTCTCTGTCCACTGATGTCATTCCTATCTCATTACGCACTGCAAAAAAAACACAGTGGACAAATGTTATCTAGGAAGACACGCTCACATCTTATAGACTTTATACTGTTCCTCTGATATCTGAAACCAGCATATTGCAGAGATACATAAAAAAGAGAGATCACAAGCAATCGAAATACTTGGATTTAAAAAGAAAAGAAGGCATGTCAGATTAGTCCTCTCCACACACGAGGGAACAAGAGCAGGCAGGGGTCAGGGTGAAGAACAAAGGACTTGATCCTACTGTGTAGCTTCCCAAAATGACTAGTGGCATTTTTCAAATACTATTACACAGATTCCATTTCTATTTCCCCTTTCCCACTTCTAAAAAAAAATCTAAATTCACTGTATTCAACAAAGTTTTTATGGAATAAAATTCTTCTACACTAGAAACAGTGAGAAGGCTGTCCTCCTGCATGGTTACACTAACGTCCACCAATTCTTCCCTTAGAAAGAGAAAAATCAGTCTGTTTCATTTGGACCAGCAGAAATTCTTCCCAACAGCGACAGAAGGACTGAACCAATTCTGAAGAATTTTTATTCTAGTAAAGTCCCTTCACAGCATTGGTCTTGGAAGCTGTGGGCGGTGGGGTCGGTTGGGGCCTTAGGGGTTACAGGGTGTGGGGGTTGGTCCCTGCCACTGACCTGTGCCGGTTTTTATTCTTTCGTTTTTTATGGCTGCTGTGATGACTCCCTGAGGAAGTAGAAGAAGCAGCTTTCTGAGGTTTCACCCCCTGCACAGATCCATCCAGATCCTCAGGGTCCTCCTGGCTAGGCTCATTTTCCTGATTGTGGAAGTCTGGAGAAGTATCACTTTCTGTCCCACTTCCTGGTTCCCCTGGAGGGAATAAACACAAATCCCCAGAAATATCATCAGAATCCCTCAGGTACTCTGTCAGTCAGGAGAGATCTTTTTGAGCATTAATATGTAGAAAAAGACTATATTCCTATCCCCACTGACCATACCTTCTAATTGACAAGATACATACAGTCAGGCATCAAAATTACCAGAGTTCCTGAAGAACATGTAATCTTAAACAGTGTAACCAGAGGCAACAGATCTAAGGGAGATGGGATCACACAACCTGGATAACCTGCATAAAGGTTATTTAAACACACACTACACTAATAGAATTAATAATTATACAAGAAGCATTACTGAAAACAGGTCTTTGGGAGGTGAAGGATGATCTTGAGAAAACTTCCTATTGCTAGATCTGGTTCCTTCCCCAAACCATACAGGAATCCAGCCCTTCTATCAAGAAAAGGGACCCATGAGGATAGCCTCGTTACCTGAGTTACTCCAAGAAGACTCAAGAATATTATTTTTTAAAATAGTAATAATACTCTTCAGCTGACACATGTTCCCAATTTTGAAACATCCCTTAGATATTTTAAATACGCAGCTTCAAGAATAATTTGTATAAATATACATATTTTAAGAATTATATATATTTTGATAAATGTATACTTTTTTTTCCTGAAAGGAATTTCTTGAAACTCTAATAGATAAAGATGGAGGAAGACTTTCACTTTACTTTGACTGCTGAAGTATCCTAAATATGTAGCTTTATCTGTTTCTAAAATTTGTCAAAAGGGGTTATGTGGACAGCAGGACCAGGGGCCAGTTTTCTTTTTATGTCTTTGTTTTATAAACTGCTGGGAAGAAATTTCAAATTGAGTAAGTAGCACATGGATACAAGAAGTAAAAGAGGTGGTCCCCCAAAAGCAAAAGAAACAGAACCAGATCTCTAAAATCATGAAACCCTATTTCTGGACACCTCATGAAACAACAGAGGGAGCTCTAGAATTATGCACCTAGAAAAAGTATATTGACCAATCCGGCTCTTCTAAAGTTCAGGAAAAGAGATTTCATATAAAATTAGCAAAAGAACTTTGAAATTTACTACATCAAGATTGTGTGGCATTGGCATAAGAACAGACATACAGATCCAGAGAAGAGAATTCAGAGTCCAGATATAAATAAATCCTTAACATACATGATCGATTGATTTTCAGCAAGGGTATATTGACCAATCTGGCCCTTCCAATGCTGACGGGACAAATCTATTAAAAGATATTGATGAGCAAAATGAGCTATTTATTCATTTGGGCCACATGCTATGGGAGCACTGAGTAAATGGATGAGTTGGTCATATTCTATAAGGTAAGCACATATGTGCATACACACGTATGCAAACACATACAAAACAGTGTAAATTGAATCAAAGCCCTATGAATGAAGTAACCACCTATATTACCTCTCTTAAAAAGTAACAACTTAGGCAGTAATCAATGTCCCAAAGTACTGATATGGATATTAAGTATCATAGAAGTCAGAGAAGAAAGACTGGATTATTCAGGAAAAGATGCAATGAAGGGGTGAAATTTAAACTAGACCTTGAAAAATGATAAGCCAAAATAAGTACAAAAACAGCACAAGCAAAAACAAAGAGGTGAGAAAACACAAAGTATATTTGGAACAAATGAATCAAATAACATCACTTCAACAGAGAGCTTGAAAAATGATAGGTGAAATAGAATGACAGATTAAGAGTACTCATAAATGTCAGATTAAGGGATTTTATCTAGAGAGACAGTATGAGGTGATGATTAAGAGAACTGACTTATTGCTTAACCTTTATGGGTGTTTCCCCATTTGTAAAATAAAAATTCTTTCTTTCATCTCTTATGGACCAGGCACTGGACTAGACATTGGGGCTACAGCAGTGTTCCCTATTTTCAAGGAGTAGCTTTAAGGATTAAACAAGATAATGCAAGTAAAATGCTTAGTGTCCGGAAAACAGTTAAGTGTTCAAATCTCAATATCCTTGAGATCTACGAGCATGCGAGTCAAATTCTAAACAAACAGTAAAGACTAGTTGTTAGCAGGGTATCATAACAAGGCGAAGCTATCAAGAATGTCTGAGTAGAGAACTGACATATAATGAATATTTACTGAGTTCTCTATACAAATCTGTGTTTTAGGATTATTAGGCTAGAAGAGGTTTATAAGAGGGACTGGAGCCAGGGCGACTAGATGAAACACTGTTAACATACAAAGTGAGACACAAAGTAAGAATAATTTTCTTCCTTGGCTCGTGGAACCAGAAGAAGAGTGATGGCAAAAGGGGTGGGTGACAACATCTCAAAGTGTACCAGCTACTCAGTCAACCGTATGGTGCTGCCACCATGGAAAGACACATAAGTTTGTTTCTTACTGACATAAAAATATGTAACTCATTTTTAGAGCAAAGAACATCAGATGTTGATTAAGTTTAATGAGTCTTCAAAATGAGACACTCTACTTGTTAAAAGAAAGAAATAGCTATTATATAGTGCCAGTGCAATAACTTCTGATCAGCACAAAAAGTTTAAAGGAGGAAAGGAAGATATCCAGAACAACAATTCATGCAGTTATCTACTTACCCACTGGAATGATGTAAATGCTGAGGAGAGATTTGGTTTGATGAAAGCTTCAGAGGAGTCCGGTAAAACAAACAGTAGAGACTGTGCTGATCCTTTAAAGGAAACTGGATAAAATCTGCCTGTTTTGTTTTTCTTTTAATCTTTTAAAAATTACATACAATACTTCACTAATCTGCATAAAATTCTCCTTTGGGGACCATGCTAATCTACTTTATCATGTCTTAGCCAAGGAAGCACAAAGTAAGGCATTTTTTAAGAAAAATTTTCAGAATAGTGTGTAAATAAAATGCTGAAAGTACAAAACTCTAAAATCTTTGAGAGCTAAGAATATGCAAGTCAAAATTCAAGAAAAGAGTATTCACTTTATTGCCACCAAAGATCAAAAACAGAGGTCATTCCACAACGTCTGAGACACTAAAGAGATTCTTTACAAAGGAAAAGAAATGAAAGGCAAGGCAGATCATTCTTCTCATGAAATTAAAGCTTTGTTTAATCACCTGGGTCATCCAGGGATACCCAAGCCCCAAACTGGGTTTAAAGAGGTCCAAGCACCTAGCAGAAGCAAACGAGTCTTCTCTGGAAGACAGAACTTTTGTTCTGCCCTCATAGTATTCCACAAAGACTTTTAATAATAATGAGCAGTACACGAAAATAACCAAACATACAGGGAGATAAGATTTCATGAGTAATGACCAGCAGAAACAACAAACAAAAGCAGGTCATTAAAGACTTCAGAAATTGATATGAAAGGCTTTAGAATAACTGTGCATATTATACTTAAAGAAGTAAAAGACAAGTTTAAAAATAACTACCAAAAAAGCTATTGAAAAATTACATAGCAGATATTTAAAGTAATTAATTAGACTTTCTGGAAATAAAAATGTAATAACAGAAGATTTAAAGTCAAGGGAGGGTTTAACATCAAATCAGATTCAACTGAAAAGACAATGAGGAACTGGTAGTCCAGAAAAAAAATCACTCATAATGCAGCACAGAGAAAAAAAGAAGATATAGAAGAGATAATGAAAAACATAAAGGATAAAATTAGAAGGTTTAACATACATTTAACCAGAGTATCAGAAAGAGAAAACATAAGACAAATGCAGTATCTGAAAAGATAAGTTAGGAATTTTCCAGGACTGATTTAAAAAAACACCAAACCGCAGTTCAAGAAGTCCAGTGAAACCCAAGCCAGATGAAAAAAATAAAATAAAAAATTCATACTTAGACACATTGTAGTTAACTACAGAAAATCAAGACAAAATAAAATCTTAAAAATAGCAGGGAGAAGTGGTAATGGAGGCGGTGAGACAAAATGCAATAGGAAAACTTTAAAGGGGCTCTGACCATTTGAATTAATGAACTCCAGTAGTTATGTAATTCTGTATACCCTATTACAAAGAGAATTCAAGGCAGCTTAATGAGACTCTTCTAATAAAATCCAATAAAATAAATTTAAAATGAGATAAGAAAAGCAAAGAGGAAAGTAAGCTGGATGTAGTACTAAGATTCAGTCTCAAAATATATGCTATAAATTCCTATTTGCTTTCTAGAGGAGAACCACACATTTGGCTTTAAGCATTTTAGCAGTCAATTATAAGATTTTCACTAAAAAAAAAAAAATAGCCTGTCAGGGAAAAGTTATTCTTAAAGGAGATGATAATGAGAATGATAATAACAATTGTAACATCTTCTTACAATGGAAAGATACATTTTACAAGACCAAATGCAACTATGTAGGGAAGACCAAGGTATACCAGTATGATGTGTTGCAGAGCTGAGGCTCAATCTAGGAGGAAGATTTTAGGGTAATGGATAGTCTGCTTATGCTCCATAAAATCTTTAATACATAAGTACTTGTTTCAGTCAAGCTTCTGAAAGCAGTGGCTTGAAGAGTCTTTTCCTGACAAGTACTTAGGTGTAGCTATTCTGTGTGAATAACTGGGTAGAGAGTCATATACTAACCTATCTGCTAAGTCAGGGACAGGATAATAGGTTCTTGTGAAAACTGAGAAGTCAGATATCATTCTATCTCAACTCACAGGAACGAGATCTAGAATATTCCTTAGCCAGTATTATTACTCTACAAAGCAGATGAAATGGCTCTATACTCTTAAAGTGGCATTAATTGAAAAGAAGTAAGATTTAACTGACAGTCATAGCAAAAGAGAATTCAAAAGGACTTGGTACAACTGATTAGGCTGGTGAAAGAAGTAAAGATGTCTACAAAGTTTTGAATGAGGGAGAATAGAGATATTGTAACAGAAAAATTAGGCAGACACATTCTAGAAGAAACAGAATAGCTCAGTTTTAGACAAAATGTTTGGGTTTAACAACCTGAGTGGAAATGTCTAGAATGCATTTTCTAGAATTTTCTAGAAATATATGACTAAAGCTCAAGAAAGAGGTTAAGGATAGAGCTAAAATTTTAGAAATCTGTACATAGACATAATAATTGAAGTCACTGAGTAAATTCCCAAACTACCAAAATCCCTTTTCCTCAAACTACTGCCCCAATGCAAACAAAATAACTGGATCCCACAAAATATACCATCTGAAAGAAATAGAAAGCCACTACACAAAAAGCAAGTTGTATTTCAAAGTCATCCAACACACTGGGAGAGCATCCAAAACAGCTACACAGAGTATGACTCAGAAAGATAAATGCACAGGTCTATATCCCCTCACTAGAAACATAACAGAATTAGATTGTATGGCTCACAAACAGAGAATGCCAATTTCTCTACAAAGTAAATACTACCTACTCTCCATTTTATATTTAGGAATACACAGGTCCATTCTGTTTGCAGGATCAGAATTTCCTAAGAATTATTAAGTTTAGTACATGGGGATTTATTAGATATGTCTGAAATCTTCCATGATACAATTTTTTTTAACTTTAAGGAAATTCCCTAAGACTTATCGGAAGTGAAGATATACTTTTGCATCTTTCAGCAGCTAACATCAACCTTCCTGTGATAAAAGAGGCAGGAAGGAAGGACATGATAATTTCTTTCTCATAAGAAAGACATGATTAAAGATACGCGAAAGGATTACTAACTTCTAGAAAGAAAACCCAAGAGTAAAAGAGATGCAATCTTCAGATAATACAGTTAGATAGGAGTTAAAGATAGGAACTATGGTAGCTTCAAAATAAATTGATGAAAAAGTAAAAACATAAACTTACTCTTTTCAATCAGCTGGTCCTGAACTCCTGCCAAAGCGCTTACTGCCTAAAAAAAAAAGAAAAAAAACACTAGTTGCTAGAAAAATTATCGCAGACCTCAGGAGAGCACTCACAGAGAAGAGGGAAAGAGAAAGCTCACAGAAATTTAACAAAAGTCTTCCACAACAATGTGCCACATAAAGACCCCCGCATCCCACTTACAGCTGCTGAAGTAACTGAGGATTTACTGAAGAGTCGCTCGGCTTCCTTAAACTTCCGGTTCCTTCGATCGTTTTTGCTATTGGAGTTTCTAAAACATACACAAGAATTCATTATAAGCACCAAGCTCCATCTATGGCTCAAGCTGAGGATGTGTCCAGGCAAATGTAAGGAACTCTTTTTGTTTTTTATTGCCCCCACACCACTTAGCGTGGCCAAAACGACCTTTATGCTGAATGCCTATGTAGACAGCAGTGTTTTCTAATGCATGGAATGTGCTC
>NW_011888817.1:13245388-13248034 GCF_000151845.1 Pteropus vampyrus
AAGAGGGAAAGAGAAAGCTCACAGAAATTTAACAAAAGTCTTCCACAACAATGTGCCACATAAAGACCCCCGCATCCCACTTACAGCTGCTGAAGTAACTGAGGATTTACTGAAGAGTCGCTCGGCTTCCTTAAACTTCCGGTTCCTTCGATCGTTTTTGCTATTGGAGTTTCTAAAACATACACAAGAATTCATTATAAGCACCAAGCTCCATCTATGGCTCAAGCTGAGGATGTGTCCAGGCAAATGTAAGGAACTCTTTTTGTTTTTTATTGCCCCCACACCACTTAGCGTGGCCAAAACGACCTTTATGCTGAATGCCTATGTAGACAGCAGTGTTTTCTAATGCATGGAATGTGCTCTACTGTGGAATATGAGATTACTTTAGTTGGTTCATAATCATTTTCATCTTAATATGTATTTATCTTAATGATTATTAAAAACAACTAGCAAAGACTAGTGATATGAAGTGTCTCTGTTAAACAAACCTAATTTTAAAAATTTAAATTAAAAAATCAAGGTTCCTTAGAGAAATGGCTGATAATCAGGTCTAGGACAAGCAAAGGACAAAGTGACAAAAAGGAAAAAGTGCTCAGACTAGTAGGGTCATGTCAAAAGGACAAAGGAATCAGCTTAAGGAGGACCCCTCTGGCCACATTTGAAATAAACTAAGCATCAAAAAGGATAATGATGGCTGTGTTGGCTTTGTGAAAAGTCACTGAGCTGTGCATTTATGATCTGTGCACTTCTCTGTTAATCTCAATAAATTAATTTATACTAAAAAATAAACCTCTACGATAAAAAAGTGACAGCACTATGTCCCAACACTGATTTTTTTTAAAAAAATCCATGAGTCTATAGTGACTAAAAAGAGAAAGAGATAGAGAAAATGACAGAGGAAAAGGGAAGGCTCTTCTTTCAGAATACCAGTAATAAATGTAAAAAGAATAGTAAACTTAGAATCACCATTTTGCAACTTCCAGTATAATAAGTTATTCAGCTAAGAATCAACAATGTATCATAAAACCACTGAATAAAAATTGGAGGGGAGCAATATATTCCCACTGTCTAAAAGTGTAAACTCCAAATTTACTTATTAATTACAAAGAGAAAAAAATAAACTTTCACAATAGAGAAATCATATGGTCAAACTTAGGAGCACCAATAATAGGACAATCTGACATTATAGACCTCCTGATAAAATAGAGGTAAACAAGAGGTACACAAATCACTAATGCAACATTCCTACCAAAAATGTTGAAAGCATCTCTCATGAGGTCACGGTAAGAAAAATCTGGAAGTGGGACAGTCTACAAGACAATGTCATAAACAATATCACCACCAAAAAGGGTGAGAGACTCTCCTAAATTAAGAAACATCGCAGCCAAATGCACTAAAAAATTCTGACTAGATCAAAACAAAGTAGCAAAGCATGTTAGAGACAATTAGGGAAATCTGAATAAAGACTGTGATTTAGATGTTACTATTAATGTAGTGCTAATTTTTCTAGGCATGATAATTGTGGCTAAGAAAAATGTTCTTATTAGGACATAACTGCTGACATAATTAGAGGCAATGTGTCATGATACCTACTTCTTTTAAATGGTTTAGCAAAAACAAAACAAAAAACCCCCTAAGTATAGGGGGGAAAGAGAAGATATAATCACAAAGGGGCAGCATCACAGAGGTCTTTGTGGTGATGGAATAGTTTTGTATCTTGATTGCAATGGTGGTTATACGAATCAACACAGGTTAAAATGATAACTACATACACACATGGTACTAATGTCAATTTCCTGGTTTTGATGTACTATAGTTACATAAAACCTACTGGGGAAAACTAGGTGAAGGGTACATGGAACCTCTCTATATTATTTTTGTAACTTCCTATGTATCTATAGCCATTTCAAAATTTAAAAAAAATTTTAATGTAGATATAGGTGTGTATGTTTATATATTATAGAGAAAGAGGAGAGAGCAATGTGGCAACAAGTTAACAATCGGTGAATGCTGGTGAAGGGTATCAAGTATTCATGTACTATTCTTTCCATTTTTCTACAGATTTTTAAATTTTTGAAAAGTTTAGAAAGTTTTCAAGAATAACAGTACTAAATACATAGCAGTAGGGTTGGCATACAGGTATGGCAAAGATTGCGAGGGTGGAATTCATGACTGATTAAAATGTGGAAGACACTAATAGAATGCTGTTGTGTAAGGCACACTTCACTTACGCCTCACACACCCCTGTGCCATAGGCCCGACTTTCTCTAGTCTACAGATGTAGGATTTGTCCAGGATGACTCAGTAAGGCTGAGCCAGAGTCCAAAGTTCAAGCCCAAACCTCTTTCCACACTACCACTTAGTGCTGCCTCCCTGTAAAGTTGCTACTAAGAACATACACAGCCCTAAAAACAAGCATTAGTCACAATATAAACATTACAGGCTTCTGACACTCACTTTTGGTTGGTCAGATACCTATCCCAGCCACGAATAATATTGCCATACATCTGAGTGTCTTCCAGGTAGCTTCCTTCAAAAGCATAGATCTGTCTCTCCAGGTTTGCCAGTGTTTCCTGAGATGAAAAACAAGGAAATGGATGCCTTTTAAATGCAAACATTAAGTATGACCAAATTGAAATCTTGATA
>NW_011888817.1:13249644-13253228 GCF_000151845.1 Pteropus vampyrus
AACATTCCTACCAAAAATGTTGAAAGCATCTCTCATGAGGTCACGGTAAGAAAAATCTGGAAGT
Source organism: Pteropus vampyrus (assembly GCF_000151845.1). Classification (NCBI taxonomy): domain Eukaryota; kingdom Metazoa; phylum Chordata; class Mammalia; order Chiroptera; family Pteropodidae; genus Pteropus; species Pteropus vampyrus. The sequence continues at coordinate 13,249,709 of NW_011888817.1, forward strand.
GGGACAGTCTACAAGACAATGTCATAAACAATATCACCACCAAAAAGGGTGAGAGACTCTCCTAAATTAAGAAACATCGCAGCCAAATGCACTAAAAAATTCTGACTAGATCAAAACAAAGTAGCAAAGCATGTTAGGGACAATTAGGGAAATCTGAATAAAGACTGTGATTTAGATGTTACTATTAATGTAGTGCTAATTTTTCTAGGCATGATAATTGTGGCTAAGAAAAATGTTCTTATTAGGACATAACTGCTGACATAATTAGAGGCAATGTGTCATGATACCTACTTCTTTTAAATGGTTTAGCAAAAACAAAACAAAAAACCCCCTAAGTATAGGGGGGAAAGAGAAGATATAATCACAAAGGGGCAGCATCACAGAGGTCTTTGTGGTGATGGAATAGTTTTGTATCTTGATTGCAATGGTGGTTATACGAATCAACACAGGTTAAAATGATAACTACATACACACATGGTACTAATGTCAATTTCCTGGTTTTGATGTACTATAGTTACATAAAACCTACTGGGGAAAACTAGGTGAAGGGTACATGGAACCTCTCTATATTATTTTTGTAACTTCCTATGTATCTATAGCCATTTCAAAATTTAAAAAAAATTTTAATGTAGATATAGGTGTGTATGTTTATATATTATAGAGAAAGAGGAGAGAGCAATGTGGCAACAAGTTAACAATCGGTGAATGCTGGTGAAGGGTATCAAGTATTCATGTACTATTCTTTCCATTTTTCTACAGATTTTTAAATTTTTGAAAAGTTTAGAAAGTTTTCAAGAATAACAGTACTAAATACATAGCAGTAGGGTTGGCATACAGGTATGGCAAAGATTGCGAGGGTGGAATTCATGACTGATTAAAATGTGGAAGACACTAATAGAATGCTGTTGTGTAAGGCACACTTCACTTACGCCTCACACACCCCTGTGCCATAGGCCCGACTTTCTCTAGTCTACAGATGTAGGATTTGTCCAGGATGACTCAGTAAGGCTGAGCCAGAGTCCAAAGTTCAAGCCCAAACCTCTTTCCACACTACCACTTAGTGCTGCCTCCCTGTAAAGTTGCTACTAAGAACATACACAGCCCTAAAAACAAGCATTAGTCACAATATAAACATTACAGGCTTCTGACACTCACTTTTGGTTGGTCAGATACCTATCCCAGCCACGAATAATATTGCCATACATCTGAGTGTCTTCCAGGTAGCTTCCTTCAAAAGCATAGATCTGTCTCTCCAGGTTTGCCAGTGTTTCCTGAGATGAAAAACAAGGAAATGGATGCCTTTTAAATGCAAACATTAAGTATGACCAAATTGAAATCTTGATATTAGACTTATAAACTCAAGCATGACTACACTAAACCACCCTTGTGGAGAGACAAATGATATGGGAACCGGCAGGCTGTTTCAGACTAAGACAGTCTAGATTTGTCTTGTTGGATCTTTTTCGACAAGAGAATAAAATATATAGAGCCTGTCCCATGAAAAATATATACACGTGCAAAATTTTGTATATACGTCAGAGGGTTCATGCAAACCCAGTTGTCAAGAACCCCGGCTCAGGCAGGCTCCACCTCCACGCATAAAAGGCATTGCTATCCGAGAGGGAAGGGCCAGCAGCCTTCCAGCGCCAACTCGCTCCCCTCCCCGTAGTCTCAGAAAGGCCGCCTGTACTGGGCAGCCAGTTGCTATGGAAACCTGGATGGACAGCTTCAGGTGAGATGGGCCTCCCTAGGTGCCCACGCAAAGGGGAGGGAAGGCTTAGCCACCAGGGTGCAGGAGACCTTGGATGCATGTCACAATTCCTAATTCCCTAGGCTGAGTCCGCTCCCCTAGCCTGTCATCGTCTAGATGTTCCCAAACGCATCATGTCCCTATCAAAAATTCTATCCAATGGATCTACTCCTGGTCCCCAAAAGGACATGCGCCCCTCCATCCTCCAAAGGCCAGGCTGGATGACTGGGTGCCCTTCCCACAGCCGCCTCCTACCCCACCCCGCCAAAGCCCACGGGCAAACCCGAACCAATCTTCTACAGCCTACCCAACCCTCAAAGACCACGAACCCGCCCACCCTCATCCACCCGCCAAAGCTCACGGCCACTCGCCTTTCCAGGGCTCCCATACATAAGCCCCCAGCCCCAAATGCCATCCTTCCTCCAAGCCCGCCGCCCGCCCGGTGCCCCTTCCTCTCCCCGGCTCCGCGCCCCGCCCCCCGGGCCCGGGCTTCCGCACGGCTAGGAAGCCGAGGCACCAGCGGCCCGCGGAATGCGCAGCCCGGCCTCGAGCCGCGGGACTCCCAGCTGCCGCGCAGTGCCCGCGGAGTAACGGCCTGGCGCGGCCGGGCTGGGGCCTGGAGGCGAGGAGCAGGCGCGGGACCTCCACCGGGAGTCCCCAATGCCAGCCCCTCACCGCCAGCTCCTGCTTCCGCTTCACGAGCTCCGCCAGCTCCCGCCGGGTGTCCGGGATCTGCGGCGGCGCCGCCTTGTTGTGCATCGCCATGTTGGGCTGAGGCGGGCAGCGGCGGCGCCAGCCTAGGGGCGGTCCCTGCGCGCCACCGCCCGCCAGGGGGCGCCCGCGCCGCACTGCGCCTGCGCGCGCGGCTTCCGGAGCCGGGGTCCAGCAGCGCTCTGGGCCTTTGCCTCACCCGCACTGTTTTTGGAGGACCGGGTTAGTGGGGCTTTCCGCTTTTGGTACTTCATTCATTTCTGCTCCTGGTGGACGGCTGACCTTTACAGACACCGCAAATTCACCGTGCCAACCCAGACTCCTAAGTCACCTCAGTGAATGACATTCACTGTCCACCGAATTGCCCAAGTCAGAAACCTGGGTATCATTCTCACTCTCCCTTACCTCCTTAATCCCATCCAAAACTAGGTCCTCTGGACTCTGGAATGGCCCGCAAATCCATTTGCTTTTGTCTGCCACCTCCCTCGTTCAACCAGACCCTCCTTATTTTGGAGTACATTATTCCAATAGACTTCTGTTGCCACAATTAAATTTCATTTAATCCTTACACAGTGGTGCCAGGATTTCTTTTTTGGAAAACAAATGTGTCACTCCCCTGGTTTTAACTTTTCAGTAGCTTCCCATTGCTCTTTAGAGAGATGAGCACTGTACATGCAGTGGTTAAGGACGCAAAAGAGCCGGAACTGCCTTGTTAAAAATCCTACCTCTACCACGAAGTTGTGCCACCTTGAGCAAGTAACCAAATTTCACTGTCTTAAGCTCCTTATCTGTAAAGTGGAGGTAATAATAGTACCTACCTAATACAATTGTCTGTAAGGGTCTTAGCTAACACTCTAGCTAAGTGTTAGTTTTTATCATTAAGTCCAGTCTCATTACCTCTGTTTTCACTTGGCCTGTGCTTACTTCTCCATCCTCAGCTCTCTCCGTTTTTCAGGGTTCTGCAAATTTCACTATCATAAATCTAGGTAAGGTTTTTTTCTTTTTTCTTCCTTCCTTCCTTCCTTCCTTCCTTCCTTCCTTCCTTCCTTCCTTCCTTCC
>NW_011888817.1:13254102-13265158 GCF_000151845.1 Pteropus vampyrus
TGAGGGGTGTTCCCTGCTTTTTTAATTTCTAAAAAAGATGGTATAGAATGGTTCTAATTCTTCTTGAAATGTTTGGTAGAATTCTTCAGTGAAATTGTCACCATCTGGGCCTGGATATTTCTTTTCTGAAGCTTTTTAATTCTGAAGCTTTTCAGTTACAAGTTCAAATATTTATAGGACTATTCAGATGACCTATTTTATATCAAGTGAATTTTGGTAGTTTATGGTTTTCAAAGGATTGGTCCAGTTCATCTAAGTTGTTAAATTTATGTGCAAGGATAATTTCTTTTGACCAATCTTCCAGTTTATTAATTCTCCCTGAAGTTTCTGTTAAAGCCTTTCATTGATGGGTTTTTGTACAGATATTGTATTTTTCATTTCTAAAAGTTCTAGTTGGTCTTTTAAATAACTCCCATTTCTCCTGTTGCCATATCTTCTTCCCCATGGGTATTTTCAAGCTTGCCATTTATTTCTTTGAAACAAGGAACCATGAACATTTTACAGTTATCTTGTAATTCAAGTATCTGAAGCTTGTTGAGAATCAGTTTCTGTTATGTTATTCCTGTTAGGTCTCACCTATAGTGCCTTTTCTCATGTGCATTTAAAAAAATTATATCTTGGTGGGGGGTGAAATGTGGAAATAACTGGAGCCGAGATTTAAAAAAAACATTCTTTGCTCCAAAGGTTAATTTCATTGATTTCTATCAGATACCTGGAGTCTCTAATAGAACAGGGTCATCTTAAACCAAGTTCAAGGCTGGGGGTTTCCTGAGCTCCCAGGCTGTAAATACCTGGGAGGATTCAATTTCTGATCTGCTCTTTTATTCTGAAAATTATAGACCTTTGGTATGCCAGATGTTGTGGGCAACAACTTCTATTAGACTATCTATAGTATGTGGGTTTTGAATTCTGTCCTAGACAACCTAGGGTAAAGTCTGATTTACTAGAATCAAATATGGTTTTCTTTTAGACCAAATGTTGTTTCCAGGCATCTATACCCCATTTCTCTCTGGATTCTTATTTATCTTCACTTTTGGCCTGATAACTTTTTTACTAATGTGTAGGTTCTTGGATGCTTTGTGAAATTATTTTATTTATATTTTATCCAGAAGTTTTGGCTATTTTCAAATAGGAAGTTTCAGAAACCAGAAGTCTCACTCACTTCTTTTCCCTATTGAACTTCAAATGCTTCCAAATTCTCATTAGTTTATCATTCAGGTATTTCTGAATGCTAGTCTCTCTGTCTAGAAATATGTATTTCTTTTCTCATCTCCGCTGGCCTCTTCTGACTGACTTCCAAGGCTTTGTTGAACACTACTCTGCTTCCATAATCCCCAGTGCTTCTCCTATTTAGCACTGTCTGTAGCTGCTGGTTGTATTGCTCTGCATGGGCCAGACCTTATACATCTCATAACTATAAGAGGCTATAAGAGGTAATATATCACAGCAGTTAAGGATTATGAGGAAGAAATGAGTTAAGATACGTGTTACTATACATATAAAATGCTTAAAACTGTGCCTTGTACATAGAAAGTGCTCCTAAGTATTAGCCAGTTTTATTATTGAGATCTCAGTTCATGGCACTTCTTAGGCACCCGATTATTGAATATTTGTCTATTTTTATGAACCAACATGATTTCCAAGTAGCTCTGGCTATGACTTGGGGAAGTGAGGATTTGCCTGAGCCACTCTCTACCATTGAAAATCCCACCCACTGTGATTTCCTTGAACCCCCTACGAATTGGACAGCTGAACAGCCTAATGAGCTGTCGCCAAATGAACCAGCTGTCTTTTCCCTCCTCAGATCTCTTCACTAAGCTCAGCTAGGGAGGTAGGAAGCAACAGTCCAGAGGAAAGACCATGGAACTGGGACCGAGATGACTTTTCATCTTAGTTCTATCACTAACTTGCTGTGGACCCTGGACTGCTCAGTCTGAAACAATACCCTCCTCTACTTCTTGTTCTAAATCCACTTAGTCTCTAAGGCATAATTTAAATGCCATCTCTTGCACATGGTGCAGCCCATCTCCACATTATTGCTTCCTGCTTCTAACTCACAGTTGTAAACCAAATGCTAGCATAGTAAGCTTATGCAAACTGTTGATTTAGTTAATTAATTCACTTTAGAGTACATGTGTATGAATCAACTCTTAAAATTGTTTCCCATTTGATAAATATACTGGAAACTTCACCCAAGAGCCCAGATGACATTTTCAGTTCCAAAGCTTTAATTTAAATCAAGTAGGCTTTTCAGTTGATATAAACTCACATACCTGGGAACATTGTGGCCTCAGAATACCATCTCACAAGCAAGCATTGCTAGCATGTTGCGTGTATGTCACAGTTAGGCTTTGATTAACATCATTTTATTTCTCGCATCTACAAATTTCCACAAAGGGAAAGATGTTAAAAAATACAACCACTTGGGCACTATATCAACTGATAATTGACCTGAAATACTAAGTTCTAAGCCTTTTAAAACCAAGCTATGTTGTATACTGGCATACGCAATGAAATTTTTTAAAATTTCAGTTATCTGAACTGATTACTCAGCTTTCAGTTATCACCAGGATACAATAAAAGTATTTGACAGTTACATCACTAGTTGCACTTAATGAGCTGTCCTCTGTCAAGGTTAGAATGAAGGAATTAGAAGATGACTACGAAGAGGCTTAATGGGAAAAATCTGAAGGTTCTTTTCCATACCTTGGCAGAACTGTAGACCATCACAGAGGATATGGGGAAGGGGCTCAGAAGCAAAGGGCTGTTTTGCAGGTGGCTTGATTTTAACAGCAATAATTTGTAGACAAGCCGGCCAGGGTGGAGAAAAGAAGGGGAATAAAGTTACAAATAGTTTAGATGAACATGAGTTTCTAAGCAATGAATTCAAGAAGAAAGCTTAGGGAATTTCAAATGAGAAGTCAGCTTCAAATGAGAAGTCTACTGGTGATATCTGGCTTTGGAGATCTTTTCTTTGACCCTCTTTCTTAAAAAAAAGGATGGTGGGAGGGGTGGGGCACCGTCCCAGATACTGAGTATGAAAAATCTCTTAAGCCAGGAAGCAAAAGTTTACTACATAATTGGGACCTCTTATTGAAAAATGTAGGCAAAGTGGTCATCTATCACAGTGCCTACCAAAATGGTGTTCAAAGCAAAGCCCAAGGCCTCCAGGAAGTAGAAGTAGCACAAACTGAAAGAGGAGGCCCCTTGCCAGATTAATGCCTAATCCCTGAAAGAGAAAACCATCAATCTGGATCAAGAGAAAAATTCATCAAATCGAAACCCACCTTTTAGACAGGGACATATGTAATATGTGATCTATGGCATATATCAAAATTATGAAAATATTAGTTATAGTAGTCCATGTAGAACACATTGAGGGGGATGTTAATTGCTCTTACATTATTGTAGCTTCTAAACCCTCATTTAAACTTTCACCTAACTGACCTTATTAAATGTTCACTCTTCTAAGAGGATCTTTCAATTTCTTTTGAATAAAGATTAGTCAGCTACCCCTCCCCATGCTAGTCATCCTTTAGCCCTGAGTACACATGGGTGTGTGAGACCTTAGTGGAAAAACCGTGGTAAAGAAGACAACCTAATAGTATCATAAGTTTCAACTCAAGAGGAATAATTAGCAGTAGCACTGACTGAGAGTTGCATCACCTCTCCTTTCTCCCCATCCCACATTCCCCTCATAACCAGAAGGTGAAAACAGCCAGGACAAGGATAAACTGGTACAAGGCCCACTATGTATAACCTGCCCCAACTCTAACTATTCTGGGAAGGAAAACCCTTTCATTGCCAATTCAGAAAATACTGCTGCTTCAACAAGAACAATGCTCACTCACTGAGATATGGGACTATATTTACAAATTTTATTATTTTTTATCCCAAAAATACATATAAATGAAAACCTGCTCTTCAGAGGGAGGCCTTTGCCTATAATGTAGTATTGAATTTACATCACAAAACATTCTCCTATGAAAATCAGTATGCAGCTCTTTCATACACACACACACACACACACACACACACACACACACACGCACACAGCATATGTAAGTAGCTATGATTTTTCTACTTAACATATATTCCTCTAGTGGAAAATTAGGAAATTGGGCAATTCCCATGCTTTCCAGCCTTGGAAAGGTAAATACGACCTCTGAATGTCTTAAAAAGATGAAACATGTAAACTACACAACCCCCTTTAGACTTATACATGTGTTGTTAGAATAAAGCTAGGACCCTGCCACATAAATGACAGTGTGTTTCTCAAAAAGGAAGAAAGATAAAATTTGAATAAAAATGCAAAGTTGAAGAACAGATAAGATGATCAAAATTATTATGTACATGCTCCATGGAGAAATTAGAATTCTCTCACAGAAAACAGATCTCCGATGCATTTCAGCCTCTTGTGGCATTAAATCAGCACCCACTGATAGTAGTCATGATCTTCCTGTACAGTCATATGCTAAGAGCCTCCATAAAGTATCTGTTTAAGTCCAATAGTCAATAATGAGGTCATGTGGTAAACTCCCACCCCCCAAAAAAGAGAAGTGCAAAATCAACTTCTGTGACTCAAGAGCTCAACCAGGTCAAAGCTTTGGTATATACTGGAGGCTGTTTTGGTGATGACCAAAGCTTAGTAAAAGGGGTTTGCCCCAGAAACAAAAACCAAACAAACCCAGTCCACAAAGCTTATAAATCAAGTAACTGTACGTACAAAGAGAACAAGCCACAATTCCCCTTTAACCAATGGTTTATAATTTCCTAGGCAACAGTTCTGAAAGCACCAACTAAAGCCACAACGCTTCTACGAAACACGATGTGTTGGTGAGACTGTTCTGAAAACGTGCCCACAGGCACGTGGCTGATGTGCCACAGAAAAAAGTTCGACCAAACATGAGTCAGTTTTCTTATACTGTAACACAAGCTGGCCAGCAACCAAGGAAAGACTTAAGGCAATAAAAGGCGTTACAGAGAGCACCACTGTGCTCTTTGAGTCAATCCCAAAGCCTTCGGAGAAAGGAAAGGTCTCTCAAGAGTTTGGGCTGTTTCTTAGTTTGCTAGCTGTCAGACACTTCCTCCTCCTCCTCCTCATCCTCATCTTCTTTCCTGTCTACTTCAGAGGTGTCAGAGGACTCATGAAGCAGAACATACTCTCTGCTGCTGAACCCAAATTTAAGTACATCTTTTTCCTTCAGTTCATAGTATCTCTGTGGCTCAATGCGCTTGTTGTTCAAGAATGTTCCATTGCCTGAGCCAAGGTCAATGATGTAGGGCCTCACTCTACGGCCAACTGTCCCATCAGCACGGGTGTATTCCACGAGCCTGGAAGAGAAAAAGGAGAGAAACCTGTGAGCAAAATCCTGCCTCAGATCATCCAGCTTTTTGCTAACACAGCCTGGACAATATAAATAACCTGGCGTCAACACGGTTCAAGTTCAAACTCTAAGAAATCAAGGAGGAAGGCATGGCTTTGGACCTTTTCAGAGAGGCCCTCTCCACTTCCTCCACTCTCTACTAAGTTAAATACTTAGAAAAGGTGAGAACTGGTTGTGGGAGGACAGGAAATTCATAGCACATCAAAAGCTTAAAAGGCAGAATCCAAGGCTTGTTGCTCTAGTTAAGAAAATGCATTTTTTTGTGTTGTTTATAATCAACATATGCTTATTTCACCTATATTTCAACATATTTCATCTTCTATTCCAATGGAAATAACGCGGATTTAGACTACAGAGTTAAGGGAGCTAGATTTCAGCCAGAGTTCTACTATGGTGATCATTTATTAGGCAAGTCACATGGCCTTGCTGAGCTTCAGTCTTCTTACCTGTCAAATGCGGATATTAATTAATACCTGTCTTACCCTCTTCACAGGATTGTTGTGAGGATCAAACAATAACAGATGTACTATGCAAACTGTCAAGATATAGATATGGTCAACACATATGCCAGGCATTCTCAATTATATTTCATTTTAATCCTCATAATAGCCCTGTGAGGTAGGTAGAAACTAAAGCCCAGAGAGTGGCTTACTGGAGGTAAAACACTTGGTAAGCAATAATGGCAGGATTCAAAATCTGGATTCCTGACACCAAGTTCAATGCTCATATACAGATATAAATGGTTACTCAAAGGACAGTAAGGTTAATACTCCTTAAGACTGATATTAGATATGAGGGGTATGGATCCTTCTGCATATACATATACACAAAACTTAGTAACCCTAACGGAGACATTAGCTTCTGCTTACACTTGAGTTTCTTTCTGCAAATGTATACTTACCGATACTGAAAGACTGCGTGCTGCTTTGAACAAGAGGGATGATCGATTGGAATGTCTGCGATACGGCGGTGTCGTCCCAGGAGGTAAGCGCTTTGTCGATGGATGTACATGACTGGAAGCACCTCATCATTTTTAAAGGGGTAGAGACGCCACCGTTTTTTGGGGATACGTGCTTCCGGGGGCTCGCTATATTTAATGACTACACCCCGGAAGGTGTTTGTGTCCTCAAGAAGTGCCCCAGAAAGTTCAAAGCTCGGCTTTTCCTTAGCAGGCACTGGTTTTTCTTTGTTGTTGCCACCAGGTTGAGGAACCGACTCCTGAGACTCATTACTGCTGGCACTAACTTCATTCTTCTGGCGATGCTCTCGCCGTCGGGCATTATAAAATTCTCGCTCTGCCTCCTGAGCCTGCAGATTATGAAGGTCTCGATCCCGTCCCTGAGCCTGCCCGCTCCCAGGCCTCTCGTTAGATGTTCTCCTCTGGTGGGAATGGCCCCTGTGCCTGTCTCGGTCACTGTTCCTAGCTCGCCTGTGTTCCTGTCCTGATGCTTCCCGGTGCTGCCTATCCTCCCGTCCTCTCCGTGGGGGATGATCCTCACGTTCCTGAAATTCATAGTGATTCAGTCAGTTAAAGGCACTCTATAATCTATAAACAAGCTGCATTCAAAAAGGAATTTGTGATTTGGACTCTGGCATTTAAGAGCAAAATGTCCCATGAAATAAGGTTATCAGTGGTGGTTAGGTACTCGTGTAAGGCAATACTGACTGTATCCCATGCTGTTGCCCAACCCTAGCTCTAACAGTGGAAGCCTATGTTCAGAGCCCTAGACACAAAAGTACCTGCAGGCAAACTTATAGGGGAGCATATATGGAAAAGAGAACTAATAGAGGTAAGTAGTCATGCACAAGATAATATGTAAAGGAAAAAGTTGGTTTTCTCTTATGCCAAAAAAGAAACTATAATAGTATTTTTAAAATATCTCATTTCAACTGTAACAAAAATTATTCAATACCTAGGAATATACTTAAGAAATATGTAAGATCTGATGTGACAAAATTATAGAAATGGACAACAGAAGTTGCCAGGAGTTGAGGGGTAAAAGTGGGAGGGAAGTGGGTGTGACTATAAAAGGACAACGTAAGGGATCTCTATGGTGATGGAAATATTTTACATCTTGACTGTATTGTTGTCAATATTCTGGTTGTGATATTGTACTAGAATTCTCTAAGATGCTACCATTGGGAGAAACAGGATAAAGAGTATATGCCTGTACTATTTTTACAAGTGCATGTGAATCAATAAGTATCTCAAAACAGTTTCATTTAACAAAACAAAGAGAAAAAAATCCCACCCAGCTTTGATAAAAGCCCATTACAGGTACTGGTGGACACATACACAACACTCTAGCTATGATGGAAAGAGGCTCTAGATTTGGACCCAGTATCAAAACAACTCAATCCATTTACCTGCTTCACCTTGACTGTTGAGTGGTGAGGGCTTCGGCTTCTGTTACTCCGAGGAGACTTGCTTCTTCTTCCTGAAGACTTTTTCTTTTTGGTTGGGGACCTGTTAAGAGAATAGGACACACAGGATTTTATCTCAATTTCCCTTGCCCCATATAAATGACCTTCAAATATCAGGCGTACCTATCACATAAACACCACATTTGTGAAGGTCTCTGCTTTTCACACTATAGGACTCAGGGACTTCACTTTCCCAGCTCTAATGTCGCCTCTGAGTTCCAGACTCATAGACATAACTGCCTACCAAACTTTCTTTTTAGATAACTTGATTCTCCACCCCTCAAAACCTTTCCTCTGTCTTTGCCATCTCAGTAATTGGCACTACCATCCACCTGCTCAAGCCAAAAACCTAGAAGTCACCCATGATTCTTTTTTTCCTCACTACCCTTCCCACGCAATCACATTCAATCATCAGCAAGTCGTTAGGCTCTGTCTTCTACCTTTCCCACCTCATTCCAACCGCTCTCCTTGATCACTACAGTTTTTTTTCTATTTCTAGAACAATCACAATTAATTATATTTCAAGTTCTTCGTATGTGTTGTTTCCTCCGCCAGCATCTTTACAAGGCTGGATTAGTCTTATTCAGGTCTCAACTCAAACGGCCTTCTCCACTTCCCCTCAATCTCTATCACTTTATTGTTTTAACCTATCCCTAATACTTGTTACTAATGGAAACTATTTACTTTACTTGCTAGTTATTTTGTCTCAGGGCTAGAGCACTGTCAATTTTGAGAGTAATAACCATCTGTCTTGTTCTTCCATGAGGCCCCAGTACCTAGAGCAGTCTTTAGCACATAATAAGTACCCAGTAAAACTAGGTTGAATGAATGAGTCTAGCACGAGACAAGTTTTTTTTCATTAGCTGTATCAGGTAGATCTCCTAGGCCCTAGAAGTGGAAACCTTTTGGGGCAGATAACTGGAAAGACAACGTTCACACTCCATTTGCAGGCAGGTGGGGAAAACCTTGCATTTCGACTTAAACGATACGCTAGGGCGGGCCATACTGGGCGAAGCACTGGGCACACAGAGATGAATGGGTAGGACCCTGTCCATTAGGCGCTTAACGCCCAGCTACAACGCAAGTGACAGGTAAACAATAACGCAAACACCACCGGGTCATTTCCACCCCTTAGGATTAAGTCTAAGCCGCTGCGCTCAGCATTCAAGGTGTGTTTCTAACGCTAGCCCTGTCCTCCTTTCTCAACGAGCCCGACCTAAGTAAGGTCCACCCCGGGGTGCTTCCCACTTACCGGCTACGTCCTCGGGCTCGGTTTCCGCGGTGACCAGGACGGCCCTGCTCGCCGGCCGGCGGGGATGCGCTACCGCCGGAGGAGTCCGGGCGGCGGTGGACAGGAGGCGCGGCCTCCGGGCTGAGCCGCTCCTGCTTCACTACTACCGCCGCCGCCGCCGCTACTATGTCCTCGTCCCGGTGCCTTCGCCGGCTGCCCCGCTCCCGCTCACTCTTCACCTCCTTCATGCTGAGCGAAAGGAAAACACGTCCGTTGCGCTTCTCTCGCTCAAGGAAATGACGAGATATACCCCTAGACTTCCGCTTCTGGGGTGTACGCTCTCCCAGAAGCCCTCGCGATGGAGAAGCCAATCACGTGACAACGACGCTATTGTGGGCGGGGCCGTAGCGAGGCGACTCCCGTGGAGGGAGTTTTAAGTTTCAAAAGCCAACTTCTGGGAAAAAGCTTCTCTCGAAGCTGTTTGTTGCTGCACCATTAGTAATTTCCTAAACACGGAGAGCACTTAAATGGCCAGGAGTAAGGAGTTGTTTAGCCAATCGATGAATGTTATAATGCCATTTGCAATGCTTTTTACAGACTCTCTATGACAAAAGGGAAAAAAACCCTGACCTGTTAAACGAAAGAAGCAGGATACAAAATTGTGCGCACAATGTGCTTATATTTACGTTTGGAAATACGAAGGAAAGTAGAGAAGGAAATGTAATCATGTATGGTAGCCCGTGGGCAAATCATTAGTATGTCCCCTCTGTTCTTGAACTTTCTGTTATGTTGTCATTTCTTCGTTTAATTAATGATACATACTTTTTAAAACCTGAGAACTATAGATGGCCTCCTCTGGGAATTTCCCCCCACTCTTCATTGAGGAGTCAGATGTCTCCCACTTTGCAGGAGACGAAAATCGGGGGTCAGCGAAGACCTGCCACCTCATTCAGATTGCGCGCTAGACGCGACATAGGGATGTGAACGCCTGTTTCCCTGCTTCCAAGAGTACCGGAGTGACCCATTTAGTCAGAGACCTGACAAGCTAAGCACGGAAGAACTTTTCGCGAAGGCTGCGCAGAAACTGGAGCCCTGCTGGCCCCGCCCAACTCCGAAGCCCCGCCCAGGCCTTGAGGCTGGGAGAGGGAGTTTCCATGGTGACGGTAAACAAGGCTCTGCCTGGAGGGGCCGCTGCTGGGCTACTACTCCAGCTGCCGCCATGATTCCCCCCGCGGACTCTCTGCTCAAGTATGACACCCCGGTGCTGGTGAGCCGGAACACGGAAAAAAGGAGCCCTAAAGTAAGGACGGGTCTCAGGGGGCGGGGGAGCCCGGAAGCTCCGAAGGGGAAAGACAGTTCTCAGCGTTGCGAATCCGGAGTCCCAAAGGACAGAGGCTGAAGCGACTGGGAGTAAAGGGAATTGGGACGGGAGGAGTGTGAAAGAGAGGAACAAGAAACCCAGATGTTGTGCGACCCCAGAGGGCAGATTTAGGATGGGGAAGGAAGTCACAAGGAGATGAATGGGGCTCACTATTTTTTATTGTAGCCGGGTCCAAGAATAGATCTGGTAGTGACTGCCCCATCACTAGAGGTGTGAAAGCAGAGATTTAAGTACTGTGTCAGAAACATTGGTTCAAGGAGATGCAAACATTGGATTGGGGTGGGACCAGAGACTCTTCATGGCCTCTGTCAATTCTGAGACAAAACTTCTGCTGAGAAGACAGATAAAGTGAACTGGGAATAAGAGAGGGGTGTGCAGGAGACCTGGAGCAATGCAGAGGGCCAGAATGTGTGGAGCTCAGTGTCTGAATCATCTCCTCCCCTAACCTGTTCCTTCTTCTTAGGCTCGGCCACTGAAAGTCAGCCCCCAACAACCTGGACCCTCAGGTCCAGTCCCACAGCCACCAAAGGCCAAGCTCCCCTCAACTTCCTGTGTCACAGATCCTACAAAGCAAGCAGAAGAAATCTTGAATGCCATCCTGCCCCCAAGGTAAACAAACAAACAAACAAACAA